>NC_039358.1:165441229-165677104 GCF_003573695.1 Papaver somniferum | reverse complement strand
AAAAAAAAAAAAAGTGGAAAAAGAAAAAGAAAAGAAAAAGTTATTATTATTATTGTGTTGGATAAAATCGATCACTAGTTCCCTTGTATATGTCAGTGAATTGATCTAGAATTAAGTTTGTCGACCACTGGTTCCCTTGTATATGCCAGTCGTGTTGATATTAGAATTCAGACCAGTAGCTCAATCCAATAGGATTTTTAGGTGTGTTTTGGCAGTGACCTTCAGACAGATATGGGAAACACCGATCACTTGTCAACATTCGTAAACATCTATCTCTATATCCATCTTCTTAATCTATTCATGTGTTATCGTGGTTAGTTAGATTCCGAGTATTGTGGTTTGTTCAAATTTCTGTATAGAGCTTTATGTATTTAGGGGGATTTTGTGTTTCCCCCTCAAAAAAGATATCAAATTTGCAAAACCCCCTTTTTAGATTAATAATTGGTAAAACCTCCCATAACATGGATGTGCCGTAACTAAACTGTTAGCTCAGCACGTGTAGTGCGCGTGTGTCCCATAAAATAAATGATTATCCGAAATACCTCCTGCACAAACAAAACATGAACACTCTGAACACTCCGCCGCCGAAACTTCATCACCTCCACAACATCGACTCCTCTGGGTTTTGATCGAGTGAAAGTAAACCAACACCAATTTCATCCACTGATTTATTCTTTTCTCTCACACTTGGAGAAAATTATCACCATTCATCATCTTAAAGAAAATCAAAATTTCATTTCACCTAACCCTAGATTCAAAATTTATTTGGAATTTTCTGCAAAATCTGTGAAATTAAATTCGATTGTTGATGTTTGATTGGGGAATCACATATCGGATTGCAACCATTCGGGTAATTTCAATTATTTAAGGAATTTAATTGCTGCTTGGAATTTGTTTTTATGAGTTGTTGGGTTTATTTTTCTCTGATCATTGACAAATTTTTGATTGTTGGCGATAATTCAGATAATTCAGATTATGAAAACATGAAAATTGGAGATCTGTGGGTATACATGGACAGGGAGAGAGAGTGAGAGGTGATGGATGATGAACATATGATTATGTATATACAACTTAATTCAAAGTTGTGTTTTATGGGAGTGATTTGTATTGATTACTGTAATTGTTTGTGATGATGAATGGTTGAGTACTAATGAAACCTTAGAAGCATCAATAGTATCTCAGTCACCTCCGGTCATCACCAAACTACAAAGAAGAGAGACTTATATTAAATTTCCTGATATAAGTGGTTTGCTTAGAGAACTGAACTATTGTTGTTAATGGAGGATGGTTTGCTCATAGAAGAGATATGTTAGCGGCACGTGTAATCATCTAGGATTTTTACAAACTTAATATTATAATCCGACACACGCGCGCACTGCATGTGTTGATTTAACAGACTTATCACGGTGCATCCATGTTATAGGAGGTTTTACCAATTATGGATTTAAAAAGGGGGTTTTGCAAACTAGCCATCTTTTTTGAGGGGGAAACACAAAATCCCCCATGTATTTATATATTAATATGGATTCGCAAGGTACCTCCTCCCGTAGTCATTCTGGATTCGTTCATAAATTTGTCACAGGTAGCCGGAGTTGGAAATATAGGTTTTGTAGGTACACCTCTTGTAAACCTTCACAAGAGTAAAACTCGTCCACTAGGGACACCTAGGGGTTTAAAGGCTTGTTATTTATGCTAAGAGTAACCGTAGCCTCGACGACACGGAGTTGTATGTATATGTTTTTGATTTTATTTTGTTTGATTTGCTCGAGGACTAGCAAAGTCTAAGTGTGGGGGAATTTGATAGGTGTCTAAAACACCTTGATATTTATCTATTGTTTATGCTTTCTTTGCTAAGTTTTCTTGTAAATTGTGTATCTTATGTTTGCTTTTGAGTGTTTAGGTACTTTGGAGTCATTTGGAACAAAAGAAGATGAAACAACGGAAAAGTCTCATCTCATGTGCAGCTGCGGTTGGGGACGAACTATTTCTCATTATTTGCTTCTATTTATCAATTCCTATCTGAAAAGCATGTCGGCTTTAGTGATGCAAATATCTGTCTGAAAAGCACGACTGCTTTAGTGATGAAAAGAAATTGAAGAGAAGAAGTGGATTTGAGAAGTAAAAGACGGTTGTTGTTAACGAAAGAATTCAAAAGAAGAAAAGAGCGTTCATTTGGAGAAGGAAGGCAGAATCATTGTTACACAAGCAAGCACTATCAGGAGCACAATAGAGGAATAATGGACTGCAATCAGGTGGCTGCTACTTCATGTTGATGTTGTTTTAGTCCCAGGGAAGAATTAAGAAAAGAAATTGTTGTTGCTGTTAAATAGAGACTATGAGAAGGAGATCGAAGAATTTAATCTGGGGAAATTGAAAATGGAGATCAGAGTTTGTAATGGAGGAGATGATGTTCTTGCTGTTTCAGTGAATTCATGAGTTTGAATGGGTTGCAAGGACTGATTAAAGGTGCTGGGTATGAAGTTGTGGACATTTGGAGACATGGTTCGGATTGCTGTTCGAATTTGAGATAATTTGTAGATATTTGAAGGTTCTGTTGTTGTTGGTGTTCAATATGGGTTTGCAATCGAAGAACAAGAAAGTTGGGATTGGTTTAAATGGATTCGAGATGATGAACCTGTTGCTGCCATTGAATTGAGAAGAGAGACTCAGGAGGTAATAAAGAAGAAAAAGGGTTTCTGAATTTGTTGTTGATGAGATGCATATGCAGATATTTGAGCTCAGCCGCATATGGTATTGGTGATGTTGTTGGCTGAGATATATATATATTCAGTTGAAGAAGATCGATATGAGTTGCTGCAAGAGATTTTGATGAAGCTGAGATGAGTTGTTGCCATGTGTTTAGAACCTGACATGGAGATGTGCTGCTACTGAAAAGAGATGGTTTGAGCTGGTGGGGGCAGAATGTTAGTGATGCAGGTGGTGTTGTTATGCATCTACGTAACTGCAATGGAAGCAAATGCTGGTGGATTCTGGTGGTAATGGATTCAAATGGTTTTGCAGCTGCGAGATGAGCATAAGCTGGAGTTGAAGTCCCGCAAATGATGCACAATGACTGTTGAACCGCTGCAAATAAAGCTGATATAGATGTATGTTAGGGTTCAAGCTACAGAAAGGCCAAGGTATGAGATAATGAAGTTGCAGGAGATGGAATTGGTGCAGCTGATTTGTGGCAGTGATCTGAGAAGAATGAGACAGGAAAGAGCTACAGAATGAAGGAGATGGTTAGAACTGGAAGCGCAAGGATCTGGAGTTGGGCATCGAGATTGGAGAGAGCTCGGGACTACAGGGAATTATGAAGCTAAAAAGGGATCGACTGTGGTGCTAAAATGGGGTTGTGCGAGTATGTAGCCGTGGCGGTGCTGTGTGCAATGTGGACTTAGATAGACATTGCAGGTGTTTGAAGTTGAAGGTGGTTTTGAGATGTAGAAATATGATTCTAGGAGTTGTGGATGATTACAGGTGGCTCTTGTGAACTGTATCTGGTTGGTTCATGAAGCAGCTTATAGTTGCAGGTGATATGAATGGACAAGGTGTGAGAGAAATGTTGAAGATTATGAGCTTAAATTCAAAAGTTCAGCTGGAGCTACATAATTGAAGTTGCAGCTGAAATAGCCAACGGATTGAAGGTTTGAGCTGTGAGAATGCCTGAATTGATTTAGATGAATGCTAGGATGTGTGTATGGAAACTGTGCAGGGAGTAATGAGTTGTGTTGTTGAGTGGTGTTCAGAAATATTGCAGATGGTTGGCTTGTTTAAGATGAGATTGATGTTGAATTGGTGGTGCACAAGAAGGAAGAGTTGATGCCGCAATGAGTGAGCGGAATGGACAGGTGGTACGGAATTCAGCTGTTATTGCTAAGTAATGAGCATTGCAGATCCATTGGATGAATTGCATTTGAACTGGAGCAGGAAAAGGAAAATGCTGGTGGTGCTGGAATTGGTTAGTAGAACAAAGAAGCAGAGATGTAACTATGGCTGCAATTGAAGATAAGGGAAGAATCGCCTGAAATGGCCGGGAATCACACAGAAATAGACAGAACTCTGCCTGAATCGGAGTCAGGCGAGTTAACCCGACGATTTTTTTAAGTGATCTGACTCAAATAGACTAGTTTTGACTGGGCTTCACTTGTGGGCTCAACTTCACGGTCAGACTTGGGTAAGTTGTGGCATCAGATTGGCAGGAGATTGTGTGCATGGGATTTTGACTATTTGGACACCTATAAAAAAAGAAAAAACTCTAGTCTATTATCTTATCTTTGCTTCTACTTTCGTTTCTAGGGTTTAGAAACATGAAACCTTTTCTCTTTCTTCTTGTTATGAACTCCTTGAGCATGAGTACTTAGTTTTATTATTGGTTGTGGAATAGTTGGATTTCACATAACATGATTTTGGGTTTAATGAATTAGTTTTGTCTCATAATTATCGTTCATGATTCTCTGGAAATATAGTTATATGATTGACGTACTGCAACATGATTTGAGTATTTGTTTTTTCAAGTTGCAAATTGGTAGAACTCGTATTCATATCTATAGCTAGTTTAGGATTTTTCATCGAGCGATAATCCTTGAACACAAGTAGCATAAATATGAATGTAGGTTGTAGTGATATATCCTTATAGTCTTATGTGAACCATGATCATTATTCGAATTGTTTGCGCAATGTATTTCAATTGCATTGATTAGCCTAATTTCATGATTCTTAATGCTCCATGGGAATTGAATTTGATTAGCGCAAGGCGTTAGGTTATTCTTTTGGTAGAATTCATACTTGCATCGTTTTACATGCATGTGTGATGAAATCAGGAAATTGCGGGATATTCTTTCGACTAGATATCTTAGGGATTTTGATAATGATAGATTAAATATCAATTCTAGTTATTAAGATAAGAGCATGTTAGTGAATGAAAACGAAATCCTTAACCAATATCTTTACATCTTGATTTGAGTGTTTTGCTTTGCTTTATTTGTTTTTTGTATAAATTAGTTTATAAAAATCAGAAAATCCCCCATTGTTTTATATAGGAAACCGAAACATCTTGACAACCCAAGTCCTCTCTGTGGGAACGATCCTTTCTTACCCTTGCTATATTATATATTTTGAGTAGTGAGAAAGTGTAATTTATTTTTGACGCATACGACATCGATCAAAATCTATGGTCACATGCGTTATTTATTTTTACCATAAACAAAGCAGGCACATAGTCTTTAGAAGGCTCCTTACTGGCACCTTCTCTAGTGGTCATGCGGTATATCTTGTTTGCATGACCTACTTTGTCCACAGTTTCCATCAAGTCAACACCCCAGCGGTTTCTTCATGGCTGCAATCGAGCCAGCTCCTCCGATGACTGATATTACTCCCTTTCCGGTTCGCTCAGCCAATTTATTAGCAATGGCCTGAAACGCAAGATACATTAATTTAAAATCTAAAATAAATAGGGTTCTAAGCAAGCACAGGGATTACAATTCAGTGGATCAATGAAGGAACCCAAACCTTGAGTGTTACTGAGGAAGGTGGCATATAGTCTAGAACATATACATTTGTTCCAACAACGAAGTTCTCTATGTCACACAATACGTCTAAAATAAAAAACTTTAGAAAGTGTATAAACTTCATAATGAAGATAACTAATTCAGTTCCTTCCATAAAATCTTACTAATCGTACCTGCAAAATAAAGCAAAGTAAATCAAAGCAATGTGGTTAGTAGCATAAACTAAGTGGAAGGAAAAAAATCCAAAACAAACTGATGCGTAAATAAATAAATCATGAAGATTATACTCATAACATATATTATTTGGATCTTCTTCATACCTGATTAGGTTTTTTTTATTAGCTTCGGGTAACATAAATAAATCATAACCTTAACTGAAGCAAACAACTAACGCACAATAACAAGAGGAAAGAAAAATCGTTACTGCAATATAAAAAGGAAGGGTTAGGGTTAATTGATTTAAAGAAAATAAAATCGTTACTGCAATATAAAAAGGAAGGGTTAGGGTTAATTGATTCAAAGAAATAAAGTGACAGAAAAAGAGTTAAGGTTTACCGATACATATTTGAATTTGATTATTTATCTCTTCTTCAAAAACCGCACCTGCAAAATCAAATCAAACAAACTACACAAATCTTCTATTACAACAAAAATCCTCTTTTAAAGAAGAACAGAAAGACTGAGAAGGATAACAGATAGAGGCGGAAGTCTAGGTTTAGCTAAGGTTTTGTTTTTCACGGAAAAAATGTATTTTTTTGTTCCTGTTTTTATTTTCGGGACTGTTTTTTTTAACCGAAACTGTTATTTACTGTTACATTCATATAATTTGAGGAAAAGTGGAATGGAGAATTTTGAAGGGGGCGGGGACGCTCACCCAAGGGTGGGTAATCTCACCGCGCGACGCATGGACTCGCATGGCTTAGGGTTTTAAAGGGTTTGATATATATATATATATATATATATTAATTGGTCAAAGCCTAATGGTTATCTTAAAGTTTAAACCTCAAAGAGGTCTATGATCTACAAGCCCAGGTAGCTAGGAAAAGAAAGAAAGAAACCATCATGATGTTGACGAGTTTGTCTCCATCTCGATGGTGACATGTTTCGAATTCAGGTCGTTCGTATCATCATTCGACGACTTTACTATTATAACACAGTGACATCTGCTGTTTCACCATAGTATTACGTCCTCATTTGTTGAGATTGTTAATTGTTGGAATAGTATTATGAATAACATACCACGAGAATAATTGAATCTTTGATGGCACATGTTTATTCCAGACCAATTTGTGTGGGAAGATATGTTCTGGAGAAAATGCAAATTCTTGATTGAACAACTATCAATAACTAGATTCGACAGTAAAATTCTCAACTAAATGCAGGACATCTTCTTGGACAGTGACAATGTAGGAGGAGACACCAAATGCATCATTAGTTGTGCAATTTTTGATGTTCCCGATGAGGTTATTGATGAAACTTTAAATGGATGGAAATATAGTTTGATAGGTCGATTGGATTTTGTTAAAATGAAGATGGCTGCTGCTGAATCGAGTTTGAGGAAACAATGAAATCTTACAGGTACTTACCAATTCATTCATATGCCAAGGTTTTCTTTATTATCAAATTAGAGAATAAGGAGGATATGAAATACATATATGAAGGTTTCTGGGAGGTAGAATCTCATTAATTAAACTTAGATACTGGGAACGTGATTTCAAACCAGAAGTGCAAAGATCTTCCAGTTCTTTGGTATGGATGTCGTTTCCAGGTTTAAGCGTTGAGTATTGGAAGGAGGATATTCTTATGCCCACGGGTAGAGCACTTGGAAGACCAATACGTGTGGATTAAACTACTTTGAAGAAAGAGATTGTGTTAGAGCACCGCTCGGTCGAACTCGCAAGCATTGCTATCTCAAGCTCGTTTGTCAAGTTTAGATGATCAAAACTATATACTTGACTTCTAGTCTACTTATATCTATGTCTTGGATTAGGATAATGTTTAGTTGAGCTTTAGACTTCACGACGTTCACCAATTGAAGAAGAAGATCTACTGAAGATATTGGAGGAACTTCATCAACAAAAGGTATGTGGAGTCTAAAACTTATCAATTACTCAGAAGTCTATTCTATTCTATCTTCTAATGAGACTAAGTCGTATAGCTATATATATACTTTTACATTATACACAATTGAAATTCGAGACGAGTTTATCTCGTTTATTTATTTCTCGAAATACGTGTTGGAAGCTTTTAGCTTTAGCTAAGTTCATCGTACACTTGACGAGTTTAGTTGGAGACAATTTAATTATTGAAAACTAAATATTAAGTCAAAGATGATCATATGAAAATTACCTTGAACATCTTACATGATTTGTGTGATACAATCATTTGATGTCAACTTGGGAAGTTTCGTATTGATCGATTAATCACTTGAAAATTACTTGAACCTAGTGGTATGTGTAAGATTACCATTGTTGTCTTCCAAGGATGTTTCAATGATTAAATGAGAGTTTTAGAACAACTATTATGTCTGGATATAATGCAGGTTGTATACTTTGTATGCTGAATGTGCAAGTCTAGTTTAGGTCCGGAATTATTGTTTGCGAACTTTGTTTGCGAACTAGTTTACCTGTGAAAAGGTCCGGAGCTGTTGTTCGAGTACCCTGTTTGCGAACGGCTAGACAAGGCAAAGTACGGAGCTGTTTTTCGCGTACCCTGTTTGCGAACGGCTAGAAAAGGCCAAGTCCGGAGCTGTTGTTCGCGTACCCTGTTTGCGAACGGCTGGACAAAGCCAAAGTCCAGAATTGTTGTTCACGTACTCAGTTTGCGAACACAGTAGTCAGGTTCTAAAATCGGTAAGTGTGATTTTCATACTCATAGACTCAGGTTCGTTTGCGAACTATAGTCCCTGGAACTTTAATGATTTAAGGTATGCGAACTTGTTTTGCAAACCATGGCATTATGTTTATGAATTGGTTTTTGTATAAGTACTTTGTACAATTACAAACCAAACCGATTTTGTTTCAAATGGTTCATATATATATTTCTATGAGATGGTGAACATTTGAACAACTCTCTTGAAACACATTTAGATTCATTTGATTATCTATCATGATTGATTGATCATCATATTTGATCTAGAAGTGTTAGATTAATGTGGCTAAGTTATAAGTGTTAATATGGCTAACTTCGGTTAATTATTATTGATCCAACGGTTATACATGTTTAGGTACGGTTTACCCATATCTAAATATAATTAGTTTCTAAGCAGACTTAGATTGAATCTTAAATCAGGAGTTCATCTAATGGTGAGTATCAATTACTTTGTTACTAAGCTATCTTAGCTTTGATTGTAAGCAACCCTGATTTGAAAGACTATATAAGGGAGAACTCTAGCATCTGCGAAACTTAATCCCGACACTTCTGTGTGTCCTAGTTGCAAACTAGAGTCGATTCTCCTTTAACCTATGTTTTCCAAAACCATTATTAGGTTAAAGACTTGAAGACTTCATTTGGGATTCGTGAAGCCAGATCTATTATTAGGTTAAAAAGTAATCACAACAGTTCTTCGTCTCATACTCTTGTGATTAGGCAATAACTTCTTCTGTTAATTAGTTAGGTTAGTGTGAGGTGACTAATATTTCTAGGCTGCTCTTCTAGAGTATAAGACCGTATTATTATTTATGTTTCCTGTTCACCTTGATTTATCTAAAGACGGAAACAACAACCAGAATATACTTATCTGTGGGAGACATATTTTTTTTCGACTTTGGGTCGTAGCAACTCTTAGTTGTGGGTGAGATCAGCTAAGGGAATCAAGTGCGCAGAGTCCTGCTGGGATTCAAGAGGTGTAAGGAAAGCGACTGTACCTTATTCGGTGTGAGACTTGATTAGGGATCACCTTAGACCTGGCAATTAGAGTCAATCCTGCGGGTCAACCCTAACCCGACCCGCCTAAACCCGAACCTAATTAACTCGGCTTGGTTGTTGATAGGTCTGAGCTAGGGTTGATGTTAGAGCATAGCTCGGTCGACCTCGCATGCGTTTCTATATCAAGCATGTTTTTCAATGTTAGTGATCAAAACTATGAGTCTTGATTTGTAGTCTATTATAGCTAAGTCTAGGACTAGGATAGAAAAGTGTAGTTGAGCTCAAGGACTTCATGGCGATTCATCATACAACGACGAAAATCTACTCAAGGAACCGTGAAACTTTATCAACAAAAAGGTATGTGGAGACTTGAACTTATCTATCACTCAAAAGTCTATCTATTCTATCTCCTACCTCTTATGAGACAGAAAGTCGTATGCTATATAGACTGGATCATACACATTTGACATTTTGAGCTGAGTTTTCACTACTTATCTTTTCTCGAAATCGTGTGTTGGTAAAGCGTTTCGCTTTGATCAAGTTTATCTTCACCTAGTGACGAAAGTCATGAAAAGTTTCAATTACTTTGAGATTTGCTCTGACGTGAATGTGAATAACGGCTATATAACGTCCTCTGAGAATGTCTGAATGATTGGAATGAGAGTTTAGATTACATAACCATGTATTCCTTAATCCGAAGTTTTCGAACTTTGTTGATTAAGAGAAACCGGAGGAATTGGCTTTGCCAAGTCCGCGAACTGTCGGAAGTTGTTGCACCGAGAATTTCTGCTGGGATTCTAAATTCGTTCGTGAAGTTCAAGTCCGCGAACTCAGTCCGCGAAACTAGTCTGCGAACTGGCGGAAGTCTCTTTGCCGAGATTTTCTGCTGAGTTTGGAAAACTCTGCCGGTTGCCTTAAGTCCGCGAACTTGTTTGTGAGCTTAAATGGTTAAGATCTAAAGATGTGCTCTGAACATGAAACTTAAATTACTAAGGAACGCTTTATGCAAACTGCAACTATAAAGTTCATGAGACGATTTATCGAATCAAATCATCTTTGTTTCAATTGTGTCTTGTGTAGTTACATAAGATCTCATAGCAATTGAACAACTCTCTAACTAGTTCATTTGAGTCAATTGAACTAGTTATGGTGAAGAAGAACTAGGTTAATATGAATTGGTCATGTGGTTAACCTTTTGGGTTACTATATTGAACCAACATACACGTACACGTTTGGGCATGGTTTTCACAAAACCAGTAAACGTCTACCCAAATGTGTGTGACAAGTTAAGTTTTCGATCTAACGGTTGAGAAATATTAGCTTGAATCTAAATCAGGTTTTCATCTGACGGTGAATATGGATTGCTTTGTAACTAAGGAAAAACCCTGATTTGAAGACTATATAAAGGAGACATCTAGCATTATGAAAAACTAATCACCACACGTCTGTGTGATACTAGTGCGCTCGCTAGAGTCGATTCTCCTTTAACCTTTGGTTTTCTTCTCTAAAACCAGGTTCACGACTTAAAGAATTCATTGGGATTGTAAAGCCAAACCGATACTCCTTTCATCGTAGTTGTGTGATCTGATCTTGCATCTTCTATCGTACGAGTACAATCTTTGATTGGCTTGAGATCGTGAGAGTTCTCCGATAGGCAAGATAAATAAGTCACAAACATCTTCGTCTCACTGTTTGTGATTCCTCGACAAACCGCTTGTGTAGTCAAGAAGGATTGTTGAGAGGTGATTGATTAATCTAGGTTGTTCTTCGGGAATATAAGACCGGATTATCAATTGGTTCTTGTTCACCTTGATTTTATATCTTAAGACGGAACAAAACCTAGGGTTTTTCTCTGGGAGACAGATTTATCCTTTGATAGACTTTTCTCTGTGACACAGATTTGTTTATTATCAAGTCTGCGATTTTGGGTTGAAACAACTCTTAGTTGTGGGTGTGATCAGCTAAGGGAATCAAGTGCGCAGTATCCTGCTGGGATCAGAGGCGTAGGAGTACAATTGTACCTTGAATCAGTGGGAGACTGATTGGGGTTCAACTATAGTCCAGTCCGAAGTTAGCTTGTAGTAGGCTAGTGTCTGTAGAGGCTTAATAGTGTGTGTATTCAATCTGGACTAGGTCCCGGGGTTTTTCTGCATTTGCGGTTTCCTCGTTAACAAAACTTCTGGTATCTGTGTTATTTCTTTTCCGCATTATATTTTTTATATAATTGAAATAATACAGGTTGTGCGTTAAAGATCATCAATTAGAAATCCAACCTTTGGTTGTTGATTGATATTGATTGATCCTTGGACATTGGTCTTTGGTACCGTCCAAGTTATCTCTCTTTGATAAAGACTCGCAGATTTCCATTTTCTTGAGTAAAGATCAAATCAAGAGATTGAGATATAAACTCTTTGATATATCTTTTTATTGATTGAGTCTAACTGTCTGGTTGATTCTCATAAAAAGTATATTGGAGTTTGTCCATACAGATTGCTAAGCGAAATATTGGGTGGTGTTGTTAGACCCCCGCTTTTTCAGTTGATCTTTTAGGACCCGCAGGTCGAACGGGTTGACCCTCCCAACCCGCGGGTTTACCCGCCAACCCGACCTATCCCTTTGTTCTTTGTGTTTGAGGGTTTCAGTTGTAAAATTTTGAACTGAGTTCTATTGATCATAGAAAATTATTAGTATCATCAAAATTTTCATCTATTAAACTACCCAAATCTTAATAACTACTTTACATCTAAAAATCCTCCAAAAATAAAAAAACAATTACAGTCATTTTATTTGATTTTTTTGAATAACTCGTAACAGCATTGAGACTTGTTTTGCTCTCCCCTCTCTCCTAAACTCGGGCGATTATGAGTCAACTCAGTTCCAAAAATATTTAATTTCGATCTTGATTTTGATCTTTTCTCATTAGCTTTTGATCCCTGTTGTGATTAATATTTTTGCAACTATGTCTTCTCCTACTGTCCCATTGTTATTCCTTCTTAATGATTTATAAATTTAGTTTTCTTAATTTTTCTAGACTATTTAACATTTATAGTTAAAATTCCTCTACCAGTTAAAGTTTTCCTTTCATCTGGTTTTCTTTATCTTCTAATGGCTTTCTAATTTTTTTTTTTGCAGGACCTCACCCATTAAATCATGACAGGCATCCAATTTTGGATTTTAATATGGTGGTATCTCACTCTGACAACTATATTATTGCAGCCAATGACAATTTTAATTTCATCTCCGACAGCAGTTTTGCAAGCTATCAATCAAAAGGTGATTTCTATCAGTATGATCCAGTATTTTAGTTAGATTATGTTTATGATCACACAGGGTTTGATGATTTAAGTCTTTACGAGTTAAACAGTCCGATTCATTGCTACACGAAGAATATTTTGAATTTTCAAAATTCAAAGTTTCCCCTTATAACTAAGCGTAAAAGATGGCCATGCAATATAGTCTTGAATACGTATCAGTTGACCTTTATCTCATTGAATGCCAGCTTTATTCCTCCAGCTCAAAAGAAGATATCCATTTCTAGAATATCTCAAAATAGTTATACCAGTATAACTAATTTTAGTTATAATATTTTCGATCCCCATTTATATAATATAAAGAAAGTGAAACTTTTTCTTATCATCTGCTCCCAAGAAAAATCCCAACTTTGGAAAATCAGAAACATGTCATCTTCTTCAAAAAATCAAGTTTCTCTTATCACCTCGAAGATGCAAGCTACTAAGCTTAGAGATCTCAGCTCTAGGCAAGTCAGAAAATCTGTTGGTTCCAATAGAAGTATCTCAGCAGCTACTGAAGATTTAGGCAGTACGCTTATTGGAAAACTTTTCACCAAAGATACTTTTGAGACAGATGAAATCAGAAAAGAAGTAACTCAACTTTGGAAACAATATAAACTTCTCAATATGCGTACTCTGGCTAAGAACATCTTTCTTTTCAAGTTTACAGCAGATGAAGTAGTTGAAGCAATCCTCAAAAAAGGTCCTTGGAATTTTAAAAAATACCATATCAACCTCAAAAAATACGACCCAACCATTGTTGTGAATGATCAGACCTTTACTCATCAAGAATGGAATGTCCAGTTCAAGAACATTCTTATTGAGCATCATTCAGTTCAGGTAATTGATGAAGCTTTAATTGATTTAGGTCAAAAAATTAGAACTGTTCCAGATAACTGTCGACCTGGATATGGATCAATGATTACTGAAAGAGTCAATATTGATCTAAAGAAGCCTATGCATAGAGGTGGATGGTGGAACACTGCATCTGGGGGAGTTACCTGGATTAGATATCATTGGGAACGACAACCATATCTGCTCTGCAAGGAATGTTACACTATAGATCATGATGATAAAGAATGTGAAAACACTGCGTTGGATCTAAAAATCAGGAGATATACTAATGAAGAATATGTCACTTACTGTCACAACCTTGCAAGGGCATATGGTGTTGAAATTATTGAGGACCTTGACTTGTTGTAGGAAAGAGTTTGTGAAGCTAGCCAAAGACAAATTGAAGAACAAGAACAAGCTGAGAAGCAAGAGGAACAAAGGAAGGAAAAGAGAGGTAGAAGTGAGGATGTTAAAGAAAATATGGATTCCAGGGAGACTCATATTACTCATACAAACATTGTTGGTCTTAATACTGGATCTACTGATAGATTGGAACACTTTGATGGTATGGAGCATGACTTGGCTGAAGAAGGAGGACCACCTGCAAGAGAGTACTCTCATGAAATGGCTGAGGATTCTGCAACTGTGGTAACTAAATTTTTAACTATCTCTTTCCAAATTAAGTTTTCTTATCTTTATTGCTTTCTTTTTTCAAATATGAAGCTTTTGGCATGGAATGTTCAAGGCTTAGCTAAAATTTTTACTAGGGACCAGCTTTTTGTACTAGTCAAGAAACAATCTCCTGATTTTTTATTTCTACAAGAGACTAAGATAGATAGTGCAAGAATGATTTCCCTAGCAAACAGTCTGAACTACTGCAATTATGTCCATATAGACAGAGTTGGCCTAGCTGGAGGTATCTTATTTATGTGGAAAGATGGAATAAATTGTGATATTCAAGATGTTTCTAATGACATGATTCATGTGGTCACTAAACTTAATCCTAGTAAACCTGAAGTCCTTATTACATTTATGTATGGCTCCACTTATTTTGATAAGAAGAAAGAACAGTGGGACTATGTACAAAGGATTAGTGAAAATATAAACCAACCTTGGTTGGTTATAGGTGATCTAAATTTTCATATGCATGAATTATCTGAGGCTGCTAATTTTTCTATGGAAGATAGGTATGTTCAAGATAAAATGAATATTTGTAGTTTGATGGATATAGGATACACTTGAAAACACTATACTTGGACTAGTAATAGTTTTGGAACGGGTAATAGAAAGTCTAGAATTGATATAGCTATAGGCAATAGCTACTGGTGTACTTCCTTTCCTCATGCTAAACTTCATCATCTAGTTCAGGCTGGCTCTGATCATTGCCCTATCTTACTTATTCCATAAAATTAAGCAGCAACTCTTGGAGACCCTTCAAATTTTTTGCAATGTGTATGAAACATCATGCTTTTAGAAACCAGTTAATTATAGCCTGGAATACTAATACTTATGGTTCTGCAAGTTTTCAACTCATTGCTAAGCAACAAAGTACTAGAAAAAAACTTTCTCACTGGAATAAAATTGAGTTTGGAGATATTGATAGAAATATTGATAGATTACAAGCTCAACTTGAAGCTGCCCAAAATAATCATAATTCAGTTTCTCAGCATGAAAACATTGTTCTGCTTACAAAAAAACTTGATGATTGGTTCAACATTATGACTGAGTTCTATAAACAAAAATCTGGTGATACTTTCATTACTGATATGGACCAAAATACTAAGTATTTTCATACCCTGGCCAATAGGAGAATGTTTAGAAAAAACATTGATTGTCTATGTGCTAATGATGGTTCTTGGATTGCTGATAATGTTGAGATTGCTAATATGCTTGTTTATCATTTTGAACAGGTTAGTAAAACCTCTAATCCTAGGTTTACTGATATAACTTTTGATATCATCCCAACTATCATTACAACTCATGATAACTCTTTTCTTAATAGACCTCCTACCAGTGATGAAAATTTTCAAACCATTAAGAATATGAATGCTTGGGGGTCTCCTGGACCTGATGGGTTTCAACCATGCTTTTATAAGTATAATTGGGATATAGTAGGACAAAATGTTATTAATGTTGTGCAAAGTTTTTTTGAAACAGGGTTTATGCCAACTTCTTTTAAACTTACATCAGTTTGATTCCTAAAACTGATAGTGCTACTAAACCTGTTGACTTTAGACCAATAGGATTATGTAATAATATTTATAAAGTGATCTCCAAGATTCTTGCTGATAGAATTAAGCCTTTTTTAAAACATCTAATAGCTCCTTATCAAGCAGCCTTTGTCCCAGGAAGAGATATTCATGGCAACATTATTATTGTTCATGAAATGATTCATACAATGAAACACAAAGAGGGACACAGTGGTACTATGGATTTAAAGATTGATCTCTCTAAAGCTTTTGATAGGATAGAGTGGCCTTTTTTGCTTGGAGTTCTTAAAAGTTTTGGTTTCAATGAGAAATTTTGTGGTTATATAAATCAATGCATTTCAACAACTCATATCTCTATCCTCTTGAATGGTACTCCTACTCATGGTTACAACCCCTCTAGAGGTATTAGACAAGGTGATCCCCTATCACCATATATCTGTTTATTATTTGTATGGAGTTTCCATCAAGATTGTTGTTAAATGCTGAAACTAACCACCAAATTTCAGGAGTTAAAGCTGCAAGGAATGCTCCAGGTATTACCCACCTTATGCTTGCTGATGATATTCTTATCTTCATAAAAGCTGACATGCATAATATTGCTGGTATCATGAATGTGCTTGATTATTTTGGTAGTGTATTTGGTCAGGTTCTTAACTTGGATAAATCTAGTGTCTATTTTAGTCACAACATCAGTCCTAGTTACAAGAGATTCTTGCTAGAGAACTTAAGATGGAATAAATGAAAGACACTGATAAATATTTGGGAGTTAATTTTTTAATAGGAAAAAATAAGACAAAAGCCTGTAAACCCCTTATTCAGTCTTTTGATACAAGACTTAAGACCTGGAAAGGTAAAACTATGAATCATGCTGCTAGAACTACAATGGTAAAACATGTCCTAAATGCCTTACCTACTTACCAGATGGGCTGTTTTAGAATACCAAAAACTTTGATTGATCAAATGGACTCAATCCAAAAATATTTTTGGTGGGGACATAGTGATAATAAGGGTCTCTGTTTACTAGGATGGAGTAATCTTAGTATACCAAAAGCTTTAGGTGGTTTAGGGTTTAGAAACCTGGAACATTTTAACACTGCCATGTTAACTAAAGTGGCATGGAAAGCTTGTAATGATGATGACTCTCTTTGTATGAAAATCCTTAGAGCAAAATATGGGAGAAATGGTAGCTTGCTCCACCTTAATAAGCTAAAGAATGATTCTTCTTGGCTTTGGAGAGGTATTTATTCTGGGCTTGAAGTTGTGCAACAACACTCCATGTGGATTGTTCAAAGTGGCGCAAAAATTAATATTTGGCTAGATAATTGGGTTATTGGTCTCAATACTCCACCTGTCCCAATTGTAGGACTATCTAGCCTCTTTTCTTACACTGTGGTTTGTGATTTGTTTGTGCCTGGTACTAGGAATTGGAATCATGAGCTAATTTATTTTCTCTTTAATCATGAAACTTCTTCTGCCATTATTAGCATGAATGTTCCTTCCTCTGGTGAAGATTATATTATATGAAAACCTGATAGGAAAGGCAAGTTTACTGTGAGAAGTGCTTATAACACTCTCAATACTACCGCTGTGAATAATATAGTCACAGATGATAGCATTCCTAAGGAAGTTTGGAAGAATCTCTGGCTCTTTAGGGTGCCACATAGGGTTCAGCTTTTTGTCTGGAAATGTTTAAAAAACATTGTCCCTGTGAGAAGCAGACTTGCAAGCTACATTTCTGACATAGAACCTCACTGTAAGTTTTGTAGTAACAATAATGAAACCATTGAGCATTTGGTGATTGATTGTGATTATGCTAAGGGAATATGGAACAACTTGCAGATAGATATTCTTACTACTACTCAGAGTTTTAACTCTTTTCAGGATTGGATTGTTTCTTGGTTTACTACTGCTGGGCAATCTCAAATTGAGCATGAAAATTACATTATTAAGCTTATGTGCACTGTTTGGCATATATGGAAGGACAGATGTAATTTGATTTTTCAAGATACTCATCCTAATAGAATCAGTACCATCTCTAGAATTCAACATCTTATTTTACAATGTACTGCTAACTTTAATGCAGTAACTATCTCCAATAGCCAGAATTCAAGTATAAAGGAATGGATACCACCAGAAGAAGGATATCTAAAACTGAACATTGATGCTTCTTATATTTCAGAAACAAGAAAATGTAGTATTGGTATAATATTGCGAAATCATGCAGGTCAGGCAATAGGAGTCAAAGGAGCTAATCTGGAGGAGGAGGTGGATGAAGAAGTATGAGCTGAACATTTTGAATGCAAAGCTCTGATGCATGCAGTAGAATGGATGGAGGAATATGGTTTCAATAAAGTCATTTTCGAGATGGACTGTGCTAATGTGGTGGAATCTGTTACCTGTGAAGAATCTAAAGTTCACTGGTTCAATCAACACCTAATATCTGCAGTCAGAAACAAGTTTTTAAGGAATAAATTTTGGTTTTGCAAAGTAGTCAATAGGACAAGTAATAGTGTATCTCATGAACTAGCAAGAAAAGCTAGGTTTGAAGCCTTTTCTTACTTTTATGTTTCAAACTTTTCACCTGATATCTCCAACTGGGTAGAAAAAGAAAATGTACTCCAATCTATTCATTAATAAATCTCTTTTAGTATCAAAAAAAAAATTACAGTCATTTTATTTACATAATCAAACAAAAAATCAAACAAAAAATAAAATCAGTAATCCACTCATTAATTATTTAGATGGATCAATTGTTCATAGTACATATCCATATGAAAAAATAATTTAAAGATCAAACCTTAAAATCTAAATATTGATCAATGTTTCTGTAATACCACCAGAAAATGGATTGTTAACAGAGAGGCCTATGAGAAGAATCAGAAGATGGGTAAAAAAACGTAGATGCAGATCCCTTAATAAAGAAATAGAAAAGAGATCTAGTCTTTACTCTTTAGTGATCGAGTGAACGGTGGGGACGTCGCTTGGAGAAGAAGGAACCAACAAAGAAAGAGGATGTTAACGGAGAGCGAATGATTTGGAGAATATAAAGGGGGTTGCTGCTGTATTTTATTCGTGGTAATATGAGCAAGTGTAGCGGTAATGTATTTAAGTTGTAATTATTAAAATGATTAGCATTAGCATGTGTATTGAAAACATAAATGCGAAGCTGTGAATGAATATTTTACTCTAGTAATGAGACAATGATCATATGATTATAGTATTAAGGAATTAGACTACGAAGTATAACGCTTATCTTTTGAACTTCGTAGATATGACATCGACATAATCTTATGAACGCTATTGTGATTATGTGAATGGGTAAAGGTGAAGATTTCATCCTAGAAAACAATGTTTTACATTTGTTTAAAGGAAATACATTCATGAACTTTTTTTATGAATCGAAAGGGAAATCGCTAGCCTTATTGGTATTGTTATTCATTGCATATATTTGGATGACCAATATGTGTGAGATGGTAGAACCGATCATAACTTGTTATGTATCTTGGTATAACTAATCACAATGCCTGACTTATGATTTTGTATTACTAGTTTTGATTAATTAGTGTAACCGATCCTAAGTAATCACCTGAGATGGTATGATCGTAATAGATTAGATATTATGTTGTTACCTTTCTTAGCTAATATTCGGTGTTATTCTCATTAATTCCAGTATACTCAAGATACGCTTCGTATTATTTAATAATGAATCGAATGGAAAACTAGGACATGGGAGTTTAACCATAATCCAAGATGGCATCAGCCTAACCTCGATCCATCGCTCCCTCTCCACCTTCTAACCAAAACTCAATGGCTGGTGAAAAGAAATCAATACATCCGACATTTGTTGTTATCAACATCAAAACCCTAATTTCCATTCTCCTAGACATCAAACAGGATGAGTATTCTTCATGGGTATTTTTATTCGAACTCAATCTTCAAGCTCACAGCCTTCTCTTCCTAATTGACGGATCAACAACACCTAAGGATCTTGATGACGATACAATGAAACAACTCGACGCTCTCTATCGCCAATGGATGTTCTCTACCATATCCAAATATTTAATGCTCACCGTTCTCAAATCAGGCAAAACTGCTAAAGAAATCTGGGATCATCTTAAGAAGATCTTTCAAGACAATAAAGGAAGCCGAGCCGCAACCCTTGAAAGTAAGTTCGTTAATCTCAAATTCACTGATTGTACTAGTGTTGATGATTACTGTGATAAACTTAAATCCTTATCCGATCGATTACGTGGCCTTGATTTCCCCATGAATGACAAGAGATTGGTTATCCAACTTGTCAATGGTCTTCCGGAGGAATACAATACTGTTGCCTCCTTCATTCAACAATCTATGCCCAGTTTTGATACTGCCATATCCCAGCTAAGAACGGAAGAGATTCGTTGCTCTCAGCAAACCCTACAATCTCCTCCAACAACGCTGGTTGCTGCTGCTATGAACCGTACCAATCAGCGGCCACACAGATCCAACAATGGACGGCGTGGTCCTCGCCCTCCATCCAACGGCAACGACTCAACACATGGTGCAGTGACCCAACCACCTCTCCTGCCAACACCAACCATGTAGAACACTACCGGCTATCCTCGTCTGCCTAAATACCATCCTCCCTGGCAGCCATACTGTCCAGTACCACCTTGTCCGTACCCTACAACTCCCTCCTGGAAATCTCCCTCTTCAACTCGTAGACCGCATAACAACAACAACTTCCCACAGCAACAGCGTACGCAACGTGGTAAGTCACCTGGATTGGGTCGTTACTTCACTCCTACTACTGAAACTCTCCACCCAGATTGTTAGAGCATAGCTCGTTCGACCTCGCATGCGTTGCTATATCAAGCATGTTTGTCAGTGTTAGTGATCAAAACTATGAGTCTTGATTTATAGTCTGTTATAGCTAAGTCTCGGACTAGGATAGAAAAGTGTAGTTGAGCTCAAGGACTTCATGGCAATTCATCATACAACGACGAAGATCTACTCAAGGAACCGTGGAACTTCATCAACAAAAAGGTATGTGGAGACTTGAACTTATCTATCACTCAAAAGTCTATCTATTCTATCTCCTACTTCTTATGAGACAAAAAGTCATATGTTATATAGACTGGATCATACACATTTGACATTTCGAGCTGAGTATTCACTACTTATATTTTTCTCGAAATCGTGTGTTGGTAAAGCGTTTCGCTTTGATCAAGTTTATCTTCACCTAGTGACGAAAGTCATGAAAAGTTTCAATTACTTTGAGAATTGCTCTGACTTGAAATGGTCTGTGAATAACGGCTATATAACGTCCTCTAAGAATGTCTCAATGATTGGAATGAGATTTTAGATTACATAACCATGTATTCCTTAATCCGAAGTTTTCGAACTTTGTTGGTTGAGAGAAACCGGAGGAATTGGCTTTGCCAAGTCCGCGAACCCAGTTTGCGAACTCAGTCCGCGAACTGTCGGAAGTTCTTGTGCCGTGAATTTCTGCTGGGATTCCAAATTCGTTCGTGAAGTTCAAGTCCGCGAACTCAGTCTGCGAACCTAGTACGTGAACTGGTGGAAGTCTCTTTGCCGAGATTTTCTGTTGAGTTTGGAAAACTCTGCCGGTTTTCTTAAGTCCGCGAACTTGTTTGTGAGCTTAAGTGGTTATGATCTAAAGATGTGCTCTGAACATGAAACTTAAATTACTAAGGAATATGCAAACCGTGGCTATAAAGTTCATGAGCCAATTCAATCGAATCGAATCATCTTTTCAATTGTGTCTTGTGTAGTTATATAAGATCTCATAGCAATTGAACAACTCTCTAACTAGTTCATTTGAGTCAATTGAACTAGTTATGGTGAACAAGAACTAGGTTAATATGAATTGCTCATATGGTTAACCTTTTGGTTACTATGTTGAACCAACATACACGTACACGTTTGGGCATGGTTTTCACAAACCCAGTAAACGTCTACCCAAGTGTGTGTGACAAGCTAAGTTTTCGATCTAACGGTTGAGAAATATTAGCTTGAATCTAAATCAGGTTTTCATATAACGGTGAATATGGATTGCTTTGTAACTAAGACAAAACCCTGATTTGAAGGCTATATAAAGGAGACATCTAGCATTGTGCAAAACTAATCCCCACACGTCTGTGTGATACTAGTGCGCTCGCTAGAGTTGATTCTCCTTTAACCTTTGGTTTTCTTCTCTAAAACCAGGTTAACGACTTAAAGACTTCTGTAGTTGCAGGAAATCCTACACTACACCCCTCACAAGATTTCATTAACATTCAACTCGATTTTGGATTAACAATCCTAATTTTATTGATGAATCTTTAAACAATCTTACAAGAAAGAATAAAGGAATCAAGAATAATCTCTGCTCTAAATTTTCTCTCTACTATTTGCTTGCTTCTCACTCAAAATAGATCTCTCTCTCTCTTTTCTTTACAACTGAATGACTATTTATAGGGAAATACATAATGGATGACAGCTAATCTGTCCTTTATTTTCGGATATGGTTTGCGACATTCTCGCAACCTTACAAATGTTAATCTCGCAAACTCCCTAATTTTCGCAGGACCATCACATTTTTCTCATGATTTAGCTGACGTCGTTTATTATGTCATTTCTGAAGTTGTTCTGCGACACTGTTGTGTTGTGTTGTTAATAATTTCGCTGAGGCATTATTGCTGCGAGATTCTGATCCTACATCTTGCCTCTTCTCATATCTTCTCTGTGAAGTGGAGAACGATGTGAGAAATGCCGCAGCTGTCCATCTCTTCATATTCTGCATTTATCACACGTATCCTTTCTTTCATCCATTTCTTGACACGTCTTCTGTAACCGCTGCTTTTCAACCGCTCGCGTCTTTTCGCATTAATGGTGTTTATTTCTTCGAGTAAAATTTTTTTTCTCTATATATTCTTCTTACTCTTCTTTCCATTTTCTTTTTACTTTCTCTTCTCTGCAACTCTATTGTTCTTCCGTAAGTTCTGCTACTGTAATTCTTCCCTCTTCAATCTTCTTACTTTTCATCCATACCCATACCCTATATTCAGATATGCCTCCAAGCGGTCAAAAACATGAGAAAACATTAAAGGATGTTCAAAAAGATTTTGCTGAGAAATGTTTCACACTTTCTACCATTCCTGGTGAAAGTTCCAAGTCAATTCTTTCGATCAAACTTTTCTCTGATTAATATTGTGATGATCAATCAATCATAGTTTCGCGGGGTCAAATTCTCGCAGGTCTCCCCTTTCCTCTTTATGACCCAGATATTCCTCTGTTCTATGAAATTCTTGGTTACTCGGGATTTTCGCGAGCTATCTTCCAATTGAGCGGGGATTGTATCTGTATGATGCTGGAGTTCGCTAACTGTGGTGTTGGTAAAGGATCTCTTTATTCCAAAGAACTTAGGGATCCTAAATTCGTAGATCTAGAGATAGTCGCTGAGAAGTATACAGTAGCGAATTTCTTCGAAAATTATGAATTAATATCCATGAAGAAAGAGAATACTCGCTGGGGTATTCGCTTGAAAAGGAAGGATGTTATTGCTGAAGATAAAATGCTCATGCATGACATTGATTGGAACTCTGGTAAGAACACAACCCCTCGCCAATCCAAAGATGATAAATTGTGCGTTTTTCCCTTGATGCTGAAAGGACCTAACATTGCTGGGTCAAATGTTCTTCCTGAAAATCTCGCTACTTATCAACCTTGGGTATTCTCTTGGCCCGAGAAGAAGAAAGAGGTATGTTTCTTCCAGTTTCGCCCACTTTACACTTCTTTATTTTTCTTTATTCTTTTGTTCGCTGATTCTTGCGACATTCTACAGATCCAGAAATTGAAAGATAGCTATCGCAAGACTAGGAAGGTTAATACCTTGTTAGCTCTTCGCTCATACACAGATGAGGTAATATTCTCTTATGATTTTAAACAATATATTGTTGCCTCTATTTCTTATTTCTATCTGTGTGTGAAGGTTATCGCTGAAATAGAAGAGCCTGCCAATGTTGCGAAGACTGGTGATAAAGGCAAAGGTGCTCTTCGCAGGGAAAAACCAACCGCTCCTCCTTCAAAAAAGAGAAAGACCCGTTCTTCCTCTCATTCAAATACTCTTTCTCATGAAAACTCCGAGAGTGATGAGGATGATGGGGATAATGATGACTCTGCTGCAAATGAAGATTCTCCATCTGAATCTTCTATGGCTAAGGTCTCTGGCATCTTTTCTGATTCTTGGCAAGGAATGGGAGATAGTCAACTTGCTAATACCTGCAAAGCTCTCGCCATGATTTGCGATGTTCCTTTATTGGATGGTGATAGTTCTCTTCGCGGAGTTTCTAGATCGGTGACTCCCAACTTCCTGCATTCTCTTAATAGTCTGGTATGCTTTCGTCTTTTTACTTCTTCATTATTGTAACTCAAAATCTCTTTCTATTTTAATACTTTTTACATTTTCTCGTAGGCTAGAAAAGCTTCTTTCGCTGTTGCCTCATATTTGGAGAGGAGACGCGAAATTCTTGAAAAGAAGAATCTTCAATTTCGTACGAAGAATGAAGAACTGGAAACTGAAGCTAAAGGTCTTCGTGAAAATAACGAACAACTAGAAGATGAAATTAAAAGTCTTTGCGAGAAGAACAAACAACTGGAAACCGACACTTCTTCGCAAAGGAACAAAATTTCTACTCTTCAAAAAGCTGATGATCAGCTATATGGTATGCAATTTTTCTCCTTTCCTTTCATTCATTCATCCTGTTGTCTTATCTTATTTGATTAATCCTTTTTGCAGACATTTATGGTCTTTCTGATGAAGCCATTCTTCTTCGTTCATTTCCCGATGCTCTAGATAATGACACTCTTCTTGAACATCTTAATAAATCTTTGAATAGTTTCTCTAATGATAAAATCTCATCTCTGCCTTTGAATGAACTTAAATCCAAATTTTTCCTCTTAGAGATTGATCATAGATCTAGTTTAGGTTTAGCCAACCAATTTAAACGTTTTTATCTCAATTCTAAAGAGAAGATCAATGAATTAAGAACCAAGATTAGCAAACTTATAGATGATAAAGATCGTATCTCTGATCAAGGTGTTAAGGCTTTGGCGAAATTCCAAGAGACTCTTATTGAGGTTCAACTTGAACGAGATGAATCCAATCGTCAAAATGTTGTGCTTAGCGAGAGAGAAAACCAATTTCGTTCTCGTCTTATCATAAATAGTGATGATGAGTTCACTTGGGCCGCGACAGTCTTGGATAACGCCAGAAAGGATTTAAGTATAAATGTTAGTCTCCAAGTTGAGCATACAACCTTGATTAGAGATATGATTTCTGAGAGAGAAGGTCATTAACTGTTTTCCTTTATTAATCTTTGGTTTTTCACGAGTTTTTATCAAGTTACTGATTAATTGCTATATGCTTCGCAGGATCTGAAAGTAGATATCGCCAAAGAGTTGAGGAGCTTGAAGCTGAAAAAGAGGAACTCGCAAAGAATCTTTCTTCTCGCAACGAAAAATATTCTAGATTAAAGAATCAAATCAAGATCACTGTTGCGAAATTTAAGAACGACGCTCTGCACTTTCGCAATCAAACTATTCAAATGGTTTGTGATGACCATAGTATTCCTCACTCTGATTATCCTTGTCTCTTGGAGGAGATCCCAAAGAAAATTCCTAGTCTGACCATTTCTGATAGTGAAGGTGATGATGAAGAATCTGATGGTGGTGAAGGTTCTGATGGAGATAAAAGTTCTGATGCAGACGAAGAAGAGAACAAGTCTGATGAAGATGATGAAGGATCAACTAAGAAGTAGTCTTTCTTTCTTTCTTTGATCTTTTGTAATACTTGTACATTTATTCCTTCTTTTTGTATATTTGCGAATTCTTTTGGTTCCCTATATTCCTTAATATATGAGTTTCTTTCATTTCGACCTGTATTCATTAAAACAATTCTTCCTTGCAATACAGTAATCAACATAATCATTAATTTTTGCATTTTTGCGTAAATCTATCATGTGGAGACAAATAATATTTTCTAATTTCATTCATTCCCATACTTGCCTCTGTTATTTGTATCCAAATGAGAGATTTCGCAGATTTTTCTTATTTTGTGCCTCAACTTCGCAGTTGTTTATGTATAATTTCGCAATCATATGCGAAGTAAATTTCGATTCTTTTCAAAATCTTATTCCTGTGTGGTCTTATTTTGCATTCCTAGTTAAAGGTCTTATTATGCCACCTCTTGTCATTGCGAAAAAATCGCAGGACGTCCTTGCACTTTCATGCAAAAACCCATTGATCTTGCCTTAACTTTTTTCTTTGTATTATTGCCTTTCCAGGATAGTTGCGACAATATGATAGGCCTAAATTTTCTTGCGAAAATAAATCCCCATGACATTGTCGTCTTGCGATGAAATCGCAGGACGTCTTCGCACTTTCATGTAAAAACCCATTGATCTCGTCTTATCTTTCTCTTTAGTATTATTGCCTCTGCAAGATTATCGCACAAATATGACAAGCCTTAATACCCTTGCGAGTAAAAAGCCCCATGACATTTGTGTCTTAAGACACTTATCATCTCCCTAATGGATGGTGCCGCCCTTATCTCCCCCCTGGTTGCCCCTTCAAGGAGGCGTACCTCTACCATACAAGGTTGGCTCCTCCCATCCAGTCTTAACAACAACCAGTTGTTTTCGCAGCCTCTTATCCCTTTTACCTATAGGGTTTATGGTTACGAGACTGCACACTAAGTGGGGTTTTCTTCGGGCCGAGTGCAGTATAAGCCAAGACTTTTCAAGAATGGAAAGGTACGCTGCAGACGCCCCTGGCACTCTTGACTCAACCATGTACCTCGGAGCCTTGGTCAGATTCTGCACTCCTTGGGAGAGTCCTTATTACCTTAGTCGCCCAACCTAAGTCATATGCTTAAGTTGAGAATCCAAGGTGTCTCTCCCGGATGGGCTTTATTGACCCCAAATCTCCATGACTCAGGTTCCGGGGGCGGTGTATCCTTTCCCTGAGCCATGCAACAGGTACCCCCTTATATGACGTACTTTAGGTCTTACATTTGCCTCTTGCGAAATTGTATTCGCGAACTAGGGTGTACGCCATAAAGGTTCGCCCCTTTCTCTTTTGTCATTGTTCTCTGATTGTCTTTTGTAGAATTCATTATCTCTGCGAGATTCTCGCACATCATTACATCCTATTTACACTTCTCAATCTCTTTTTTATCATTTAGTAAAATGTACTTTTAAGAATTTTATTTGTTGCGAGGGTATCACAACAAATCAATCATTCATACACTTCTTATTTTTATTACCTTTGCCATTCTCTGCTTCTTTGTTATTTTCTGATACTGCTTCCTTGGTAGTGGCCTGTTCACCATTTCTTATTCTGAGCTAGCATTAGTTTCGCAACATTTCTTCTTCTTTTCGTTCGATTGCATCCACCATCAATCTCTCACTTCTTTGTGTCTCTTTGATTTTGCGTCGCCAACTTTCCTTCTTGTTTGCTCTTCCTTCGCAGGATTCTACCTCAATTTCATAACATTTATTTCCTTCAACCCAATCTTCTTTTATGATTCCTATACCGCTGGGGTGAGGGAATTTGAAGCACTAGTGGAAAGTTGAAGCTACACCTAGAATCCCATGTAGCCAAGGTCAACCAATTAATGCATTGTAGGGTGACTCTACGTCAACAACACAGAACAGGATTTCAGAAGATATTTCCTTCAATGGATTTCGCATAGTAACCTCCCCTTTAGGCTTGTTGGCAGTACCATTAAGACCATATATCTTATATGTTGATGGTATAAGATCATCATCTCTTCCTACCATAGTTTTATAAGTATGATAAAATAAGATGTTCACAGAGCTTCCAGTATCGATTAGAATCCTATTAATTTCCCATGAGTCTTCAGCTTCATCATCTTCATCTTCTTTCGGTTTTGGATTAATTTCTAATTTTACCACTAATGGATTGTCATGTACTTCTCCATCTTCAGGGACTTCTTCTGCGGTAAAAGAAATAGTATGTTTCTGCCATTCCTCTAGCGGCTAGATTTTCGCAATATTCATAATTTATCTTCCATCATTGTCTCTTGCGAACACTCTACTCAAAACATTGTCATGAAAATCTTCAATTGTCTTGTATGAATGTACGATAGAGTGACAGAATAGATTCTTTGCTTTTGTACCAACTTCTACGAAGAATGTTTCCTTTTCTTTTACCGTGTTTACTCTTTGATGCTCTAGTGGTGGTGGCGGCAATGGTTGATATTGTGGATGCCCTACCAGAAAGTGGTTTAGCTTTCCTTGATCTATCATTCTCAGAATAATTCTCTTTACATTTCTGCAATCATTTGTAGTATGTCCATGAAAATGATGATAAGAACAGAACTCATGACTTCTGCGGCTTTGAGGTGGTTCTGTTCCTATATTCCATGGTGTTGGTATATTCTCCATCAAAATTATATCTTCCCATATTTTCTCCACACTTGCATTCAGAGGTGGCATTTTGATTTCTTCCCATATACCTTGTGACCTCCTTGTCCTCTATTATAATTTGTCTTTGACTTCCATAAGTTTCTTGCGGCTGATCAAGTATTTGAATCTTATTATTTCCACCACGATTGTAGAAATTTCTTTCTCTTTCATACTCCTCTTGATCTCGGTTTCCCATAGCCACCAGTTTCTGTTGATTGATGTTGCCTGTAACCTTTTCTTGTTGTACTTGCGAAGTGCTCGCCACTGTGTTTATTAGTTTAGGTAATAAGCTTGCATTCGCTGCTTGTGAATTAGTGTTCACAACTGGATATGATTCCATTTCATTTTTCCTTTCCTCTAGAGCAATATAATCTTCCTGAAGTTCTCGCAGTTCAGTCATTGTGATTGTATTCTTGACTCTGAAAATTTGGATACAATAGATTGGTTGCGAATATAGCATTGATAAATGATAAGATAAGATATCTCTCATCCACTCGGCCAACCATTTCGCTACACATAGTCCTCTATCTTTTAGTTAGGTGCTTCAAACTTTCGCCAATCCTTTGTTTTAATCCAAACACGTCTTCAATACCAGGTCGCGAAGAATTGTTACTTATATACGCCCCCAGGAATGTAGTCTGCAAATGATTGAAGGATGTTATTGTATTCTTTGGTAAACCTTCGAACCATTTTAACGCCTCCCCTGTTAAGCTGGATGTAAAATACTTGCATAATACGGCATCATGATTTTCCCATTGTAGCATGCATCTCACATAGGCTTTAATGTGTTGAATTGCACAAGTTGTTCCATCAAAAATATTGGTTAATGCAGGCAAATTGCATTTCGGGGGTATTCCTCGTAGCTGTACTTCTCTTGTAAATGGAGTTTTCGCAGCTTCCTCTATAGCTTCATATAATTGTCTTCTGCCTACTTCTCCTATATTGTTCATCATTCCTCTCATTTCTTCTAATTCTTTTAAGATTTGTCCATTTATGTCTGAGTTTTGATCCATTGGTCTCTTTAATTTTGCTTCCCTTCTTCTACGTTCATGTATTTCTTCTCTTGCGAAATTATGCATTTCTTCTTCATCATCCTCATCTCGTCTCCTCCTGCGATTCTCTTCCTCATCTCTATCTTGAATTCGCATATGATGATATCTCTCATTTTTCCCTCCATGATTTTGTTCATTTCTTATCAATTCCATTCGTTGTCTCTCAGCACTCCTCACTCTATCATACTCTTCATTGAGATTACCATTATTCCGGTTTTGTGTACGCCTTCTTTCTCGATTGTCTTGGTTATTCTGTCGAATCTCCTCCTGCAGCTCTTGTTTTTCCATTTCCGCTCTCAATCTTTCACGTTCACGAGTTAAACGTGCTTGTTCAGCATAGTTTCTTTCAATTTCTTCTTCTATCGTTTGTTGATTTCTTTGAGCTTCTCTCTCATGTAAAATTCTCCTTCCTTCCTCTCGATTCCCTTCGCCATCTTGATTATTTCGTCCCTGACGTTGTTCATTCTCTTGATTTCTATCATTTTGCATATCATCAAAAGTTTCATTTTGTGGAACGTAACGATCATCAGTCCTTTCTCTATCTTCGCGATGTTCTTCATTAGGATTTGGTATTTCTTCTCGAATATTATTTCCAGCATTAACTGTGGGTGAGTTTCGCCTCATTTCTCTTCTAGTCGATCTTGAATATGATCTTGTAGTACTTCTCGATCTTCTACTCTGTAGTCTCATGTTTTCCATCCTCAATTCGTGATTTTGCCTTGTTAGATTTGCATGTTCTTCTGCTTCATCTCTTCTTTCTTCATGTATTCTTCGTCTCAGCGTTTATAACGCTCCAATTTCCTCATCTCCATGAATTATTCCTTCATCTGCTTCATGATTTCTCTCTATCTGTCTATGGTTCCTGGTTTGCTTCTCTTCTTCTACTTCTTCTGCTGAATTTGATCACCAAGTGTGTACGCTCACTCTATCATAATCCATAGTTCTATTTTGTACCGGTGTTTGTTGAACTGGTTGCTGAATTTGATTTTCTCCATCATTTCTCCTTCTAGTAGGTTCTCCCATTTCACTTATCTCCCTTCCAGCAAGTCTTTTACTTCTTCTTTTAGCAGTTGTCGGTTGTTCCGATACATTTCTCCTTCTAGCCATTTCTTCAATACTAATGAATTGTAAGAGATTCCGTAAAATTCTTCACCAGTTATTCTAATTTCCCACAAATCAGAATATTAATCTTCAACTTTTTTTAGAGTGATCTTCAATCTTCGTTCTCTGTTTCTAGCGCCATTATGTAGTTGTAGGAAATCCTACACTACACCCCTCACAAGATTTCATTATCATTCAACTCGATTTTGGATTAACAATCCTAATTTTATTGATGAATCTTTAAACAATCTTACAAGAAAATATAAAGGAATGAATAATAATCTCTGCTCTAAATTTTATCTCTCCTATTTACTTGCTTCTCACTCAAAAAAGATCTCTCTCTCTTTTCTTTACAACTGAATGAGTATTTATAGGGAAATACATAATGGATGACAGCTAATCCGTCCTTTATTTTCGGATATGGTTTGCGACATTCTCGCAACTTTACAAATGTTAATCTCGCAAACTCCCTAATTTTCGCAGGACCATCACATTTTTCTCATGATTTAGCTGACGTCGTTTATTATGTCATTTCTGAAGTTGTTCTGCGACACTGTTGTGTTGTGTTGTTAATGATTTCGCTGAGGCATTATTGCTGCGAGATTCTGATCCTACATCTTCATTGGGATTGTGAAGCCAGACTGATACTACTTTTATCGTAGTTGTGTGATCTGATCTTGCATCTTCTATCGTACGAGTACAATCTATTGATTGACTTGAGATCATGAGACTTCTCTGATAGGCAAGATAAAGAAGTCACAAACATCTTCGTCTCACTGTTTGTGATTCCTCGGTAAACCGCTTGTGTAGTCAAGAAGGATTGTTGAGAGGTGATTGATTAATCTAGGCTGTTCTTCGGGAATATAAGACCGGATTATCAATTGGTTCCTGTTCACCTTGATTTTATATCTTAAGACGGAACAAAACCTAGGGTTTTTCTGTGGGAGACAGATTTATCCTTTGATAGACTTTTCTGTGTGAGACAGATTTGTTTATTATCAAGTCTACGATTTTGGGTTGCAGCAACTCTTAGTTGTGGGTGAGATCAGCTAAGGGAATCAAGTGCGCAGTACCCTGCTGGGATCAGAGGCGTAGGAGTACAACTGTACCTTGAATCGATGGGAGACTGATTGGGGTTCAACTATAGTCCAGTCTGAAGTTAGATTGTAGTAGGCTAGTGTCTGTAGCAACTTAATAATGTGTGTATTCAATCTGGACTAGGTCCCGGGATTTTTCTGCATTTGCGGTTTCCTCGTTAACAAAACTTCTGATGTCTGTGTTATTTCTTTTCCGCATTATATTTTTATATAATTGAAATAATACAGGTTGTGCGTTAAGATCATCAATTGGAAATTCAACTTTTGGTTGTTGATTGATCCTTGGATATTGATCTTTGGTACCATCCAAGTTATTCCTTGTGTTTGATTAAAGACTCGTTATTGTTTTAGCTTGAATAAATCAAAACAAGTGAGAGATATTGACTCCTTGAGATACTTTAATCTAGATTGAGTCTGACTGTCTAGTTGATTCTATAGCAAAGTATTTCGGAGTTAGTCCTTACAGATTGCTAAGCGAAATATTGGGTGGTGTTGTTAGACCCCCGCTTTTTCAATTGGTATCAGAGAAGGCAAACACGTTAAAGACCTTATAAGTCTGCGTTTGTTACGATCTGATTATGGACGAGTCTATCTCTAATAACGTACCAGTTCAGAAATTACCAGATAGTTCTAAAATCTTGGATTCACCTGAGAGAACTGTCACATCTAAGTCAATATCCAAACATTCTCTTGATGTAAAAACTGTTGATTGGGAAACTCTCTTAGAAGAACAGTTGGATGAACTTTCTGATGAAGGTGATTCAGATATTGATAGAGATGTTGATGAGGAAGTCTCAGAGTATGTTAAGTTTTTGGATTCGTGGAATATGAAAAAGATTATAACTTCTCATATCACGCCTCTTCTGACTCCTCTCTGTCGAGAAAAAAAGAAATTGAGAAGATGTTACGCAGGTGTTTATTTTTCGAATCGTTCTACCGAATCGATCCTCAAGGATTCTGAGGAAAACCTATGTATGAAGTCACTTGAATGTAATAATATTTATCAAAAGTACTTTTTGTTGGAAGAGAAACTTGCAGAATCTTAAGCAAGGTTTAACTCCCAACAAACAAGTTTTGACGACAGAGAAAGCGCTTATCTCACTCGAGAAAAACGCCTTGAGGATGATTTAGCTACTGCTCTTGATAAAATCAAGATATTGGAAGATGACTTGAAAAAGTTCAATACTAGTTCAAGCAAATTAACCACTATGCTAGGAGCAAGAAAAATCATCGTGATACACGAGGATTGGGCTATAAGGGAATAGATGCTCCAAGTACTAGCAAAGAGGTAAAGTTTGTCAAGGCTAGTGATTCTTCTCAACAAAAGGTTTCCACTGATGGCAAAAGTGAAATACCTTCTCCGGCAGTTAAGGTTCAAAAGAGAAAAGTTTATCAACCTCCAAAGTTAGCTCACATGGATCGAGGTAAGAACATTCCTTATGTTTGCCACTATTGCGGAAATAAAGGTCACCTGGAAAGGAGATGTCGTTTCCGTATAAGGAATGGGAAACTTCATGATGTTATTGTTTGGGCATCACAAGAAGTTGTGAAACCAAGATCATACGTTAAGACTGATCCTCTTAACGTTACAGGTTGTAATTGTCCAACCTTTAGGCAAAGGAATCAGTGCTATGATAGACCTGGATTTGCCTATAAACGTCGTATGAATCCTTTTCATAATCGTAATGGTTATAAAAAGGATAACTTCGTAAAGACGAAGACAAGATCCGATGCTCCCAATTGAAGAAAGACTAACTTGCAAAAGAATAGTCAATCCAATTCTCTTCCAAGAATTCTAGAAGATAGTGATGGGAAGAAGGTTCCGACTGTTCCTAAACGCACTCAGAAGTGGATACCGAAGAAAGGCAATGATGTTTTGAGTGTGAAAAGGAATGATCTTCCAGAAAACTCCATGACTATGGAGAAGGCAGTATCCATGATGTTGAAACTTAAAGAGTTCTTTGGAAAGATGGATGTGGATGTGAAAGGTTCTAAAAGCGATCTCTTTCATGATAATCCAAAAGTCACTTGTGGTGAGTAAGACATTGTTCACCTCAGCACAACTTGAGTGTGTTTCAAGTGCATCCTTATCAAGGAATGCCCTGTTATGTATACGGTGAGGGAAGTACGAGAATTGGGGCGCACAGATTATGTTCGGTAAGGCTGTAGAATTCATTTGGATTCATCCAAAAAGGTATGTCTATAAACTTGAGCAAGATTTGTGTCTTTATTTGCTTAGAATACTTATGAAAATCTTGCTTATCGTTCATTTCTACCTAACTTGATATGTGTTTAAAGTTCTTAAATGTTTAGGTTTGAAAATAATAGTTTGGGATGTTTGGACTACATGGTACACATACCAAGTATGCATAACAACATTTAAAATCAAAATCCAGGGGTTTAAGTTCGCAAACCCGTATGCATACTTGACGTCGATATTTGGTAAACTTGTTTTGGTCGTAACTTCTTCGTCCGAACTCGGATTTACCTCATTATTTTTGCATTCTCTTCCTTATTGAATTCCCTTCAAAATGGATATGAGAATTGTTGAATTTGAATGAGTTAATATTGGTCTTTGTCATGTCTCTTGTTTTTTAGTGTTTGCTCCATCTCGTTGCACTTGTTCTATTCTCTTGGACTTGGGCACTGGGATTCTTGGAGAAATCCTATTCTAAGATATTTTGTGGCTGTTACAAGAGTTATGTTGGTGAATCACAAAGAAGGATGTTCGAGAATGGGTAGTAGTTCACATTGCTATATATTCTTGAGTGTTCACAATTATCTCATGTGAACTATGGTGCATAGTCGTCAATGACTTTGTATGTTCTTATTTGTTAAGAAAATCTTTTTATACGCTTTTGGTAACCACTCTTGGTACAAATCCGTGCAAAAAAGATTGATTCTACCTTCTAAAGGCAAAAAATGTTATTGCAGTATTAATCTTTATGATTTTGTGATATTGCAATTGTTTATGGGATATTTATTGTTTGCGTCCGTGAACTTGAAGGTCCCATATGTTGTCAAAAGTAAAGTCTTTCATGAATTGGTCTTCGTATTGATGAAAGGACGAATGGTCTCTTGGCATATACAAAAGTTATGCCTATGCAGTCATTTATTTGATGGAAAATAGGATAAAATCTTTTGTGTGACAAGGATAAAGTCTATTATGTCATTATGCATATAGTGATGGAAAGATAGAATAGATCCTTGTATGTATTCCACGGTATTGATCTTCATTGATCCATTCTTTTTTTTATTACCGTGAAGGCTCCATTGTGTGTCTTATGTTGATCACGATACAACTAAGTCGATTATTCTTATTGACTTTGTTGGTTGTTCCATAAGATGCTATATGTTGAGCATTATGAACTAAATTAATCATCTTGGTTGGTTATTTAGTTATTTCCTCCGAAAGTCTTCTTTTGTCGAGCAAAACTTTTGACAATTAAATTGATTACCTTCGTGATTAGTTTGGTTGTTTGTATTCCAATTAGATTAATTATGGGTTCTCTTGTAATTAGTCTAGTTGAGTTTTCATATATTCCACAAGTTCTTGTGTTGAGTATATGAACGGCTATACTAACTATGTTCTATTGGTTGATGTAGTTGTATATTCCGTAAGGTTTTCCTTATGTTGAGTATGTGAACGATTAAGTTAGTCATCTCCGTATGATTACCTTAGTCGTAGCTCCGTAAGTTTACTTATGCTGAGCACAATCAATTAAATTGATCACTTTTGTGGTTTGATTTAGTTGTGTATTCCAATTAAATTAACCATGGGTTTACTTGTGATTAATTTGATTGAGTTTTGGATATAGAAAATCATTTTCCTATGGTTTTTGGTGTCCAATTAAAAATCCTTCTTTTCTTTCGAAATTAAGGTCGCTCTTGTTGTTCTTTCGGGAATGCCATCAAATGGAGGAGAGTTCTTTTGAACTTGTGCTTAATGGTAATATCTTGCGGGGTGTGCGGCTGTGGAATTTTATAGGGGTTATCTTGTATCTTAAAACTCCTTGATGAATGCATTTAGCTTCGGCTTTATGATTGCATCTAAATTAAGTTGGTATGTATTTTTTTCTTTTAGTCTATGAAATATCTCTTGTGGAAATTTCATTATGATCCCGTTCTTTTACCTTTGGCAATTTTATTGACAAAAAGGGGGAGAAATAATGTAGTTCACACTACAAATACATATGGTTTTCGGATCATTGTGTAAAGGGGAGTGGTTTCCATGATCGAGATGGAGTATTGATTAAGGGGGAGTGATACATATCACCGTAGTATTGTTGTTAAAGTCATGATGCAATTGGACTTTGATGTTACATAATGATACTATGACACTGTATAATAATGATCGAGAATCTCAATTTCTCTCATTGTTATAGCTACGGATCTTCAACAACAGTGGAGCTAAACTTACAACCTTTGGGATCATTGGAGTACTTGGAAGGACGAAGATTTCAAGGAACGTTGAAGATTAAACTATGGAATAGGATCCACTAAAGTTTATCTTTTTTGTATTCCATATATATTAATAGTTTTGTCACTAAAATTGACAAAGGGGGAGATTGTTAAAGCATAGCTCGGTCGACCTCGCATGCGCTGCTATATCAAGCATGTTTGTCAATGTTAGTGATCAAAACTATGAGTCTTGATTTCTAGTCTATTATAGCTAAGTCTCGGACTAGGATAGAAAAATGTAGTTGAGCTCAAGGACTTCATGGAGATTCATCATACAATGACGAAGATCTACTCAAGGAACCGTGGAAATTCATCAAAAAAAAGGTATGTGGAGACTTGAACGTATCTATCACTCAAAAGTCTATCTATTCTATCTCCTACTTCTTATGAGACAAAAAGTCGTATGCTATATAGACTGGATCATACACATTTGACATTTCGAGATGAGTATTCACTACTTATATTTTTCTCGAAATCGTGTGTTGGTAAAGATTTTCGCTTTGATCAAGTTTATCCTCACCTAGTGACGAAAGTCATGAAAAGTTTCAATTACTTTGAGAATTGCTCTGACGTAAAACGGTCTGTGAATAATGGCTATATAACGTCCTCTGAGAATGTCTCAATGATTGGAATGAGAGTTTAGATTACATAACCATGTATTCCTTTATCCGAAGTTTTCGAACTTTGTTGATTGAGAGAAACCGGAGGAATTGGCTTTGCCAAGTCCGCGAACCCAGTTTGCGAACTCAGTCCGCGAACTGTCGGAAGTTCTTGTACCGAGAATTTCTGCTGGGATTCCAAATTCGTTCGTGAAGTTCAATTCCGCGAACTCAGTCCGCGAACCTAGTCCTCGAACTGGCGGAAGTCTCTTTGCCGAGATTTTCTGTTGAGTTTGGAAAACTCTGCCGGTTGCCTTAAGTCCGCGAACTTGTTTGTGAGCTTAAGTGGTTATGATCTAAAGATGTACTCTAAACATGAAACTTAAATTACTAAGGAATGCTTTATGCAAACCGTGGCTATAAAGTTCATGAGCCGATTCAATCGAATCGAATCATCTTTGTTTCAATTGTGTCTTATGTAGTTACATAAGATCTCATGGCAATTGAACAAGTCTCTAACTAGTTCATTTGAGTCAATTGAACTAGTTATGGTGAAGAAGAACTAGGTTAATATGAATTGCTCGTATGATGAACCTTTTGGTTACTATGTTGAACCAACATACACGTACACGTTTGGGCATGGTTTTCACAAACCCAGTAAACGTCTACCCAAGTGTGTGTGACAAGCTAAGTTTTCGATCTAACGGTTGAGAAATATTAGCTTGAATCTAAATCAGGTTTTCATCTAACGGTGAATAAGGATTGCTTTGTACCTAAGGCAAAACCCTGATTTGAAGGCTATATAAAGGAGACATCTAGCATTATGCAAAACTAATCCCCACACGTCTGTGTGATACTAGTGCGCTCGCTAGAGTCGATTCTCCTTTAACCTTTGGTTTTCTTCTCTAAAACCAGGTTAACGACTTAAAGACTTCATTGGGATTGTGAAGCCAGACCGATACTACTTTTTTTCGTAGTTGTGTGATATGATCTTGCATCTTCTATCGTACAAGTACAATCTATTGATTGACTTGAGATCGTGAGAGTTCTCCGATAGGCAAGATAAAGAAGTCACAAACATCTTCATCTCACTGTTTGTGATTCCTCGACAAACCGCTTGTGTAGTTAAGAAGGATTGTTGAGAGGTGATTATTAATCTAGGATGTTCTTCGGGAATATAAGACCGGATTATCAATTGGTTCCTGTTCACCTTGATTTTATATCTTAAGACGGAACAAAACCTAGGGTTTTTCTGTGGGTGACAAATTAGCCTTTGATAGACTTTTCTGTGTGAGACAGATTTGTTTATTATAAAGTCTGCGATTTTGGGTTGCAGCAACTCTTAGTTGTGGGTGAGATCAGCTAAGGGAATCAAGTGCACAGTATTCTGTTGGGATCAGAGGCGTAGGAGTACAACTGTACCTTGAATTGGTGGGAGACTAATTGGGGTTCAACTATAGTCCAGTCCGAAGTTAGCTTGTAGTAGGCTAGTGTCTGTAGCGGTTTAATACAATGTGTATTCAATCTGGACTAGGTCCCGGGGTTTTTATGCATTTGCGGTTTCCTCGTTAAGAAAACTTCTGGTGTCTGTGTTATTTCTTTTCCGCATTATATTTTTATATAATTGAAATAATACAGGTTGTGTGTTAAGATAATCAATTGGAAATCCAACCTTTGGTTGTTGATTGATATTGATTGATCCTTGGATATTGGTCTTTGGTACCGTCCAAGTTATTCCTTGTGTTTGATTAAAGACTCGCTATTGTTTTAGCTTGAGTAAATCAAAATAAGTGAGAGATATTGACTCCTTGAGATACTTTAATCTGGATTGAGTGTGACTGTCTAGTTGATTCTCTAGCAAAGTATTTCGGAGTTAGTCCATACAGATTGCTAAGCGAAATATTGGGTGTTGTTGTTAGACCCCCGCTTTTTCACAAATGATATTGCTGAGGCATATAGTTCCATGAGTTTCCAATCACCTGACGATGATTTCTACATGGACACCGGTGCCACTTCACATCTTACTGCAAATCCATGTACGCTACATACATTCTCCAACTCTAGCAATGTTCATTATATTCTAGTTGGCAATAGCAATATAATTCCAGTTACGGCTAGTGGTACCAAGTTTATACACCTTCCGTCTCGTCTTCTTCAGCTTAAAGATACCCTTGTTGCCCCTGATATTATCAAAAACTTAGTGTCTATTCGTAAGTTCACCACTGATAATCATGTTTCTGTTGAGTTTGACCCATCTGGTTTATCTATGAAGGATCTGATTTCGAAGAAGACTATCCTTCGATGTGACATCCCTGGAGAACTCTATCCTATCACCAAGTCTGTCGTATCTCCTCCCTCTACATCCCTTCCTCAACCTATTTCTCTTGACGTTTGTTCGCCCGATGTTTGGCATAATCGTCTTGGTCATCCTGGCAAAGCTATCTTAGATGTTCTACGCACCAAAAGTTTTATTTCATGTAATAAAATCTCTTGCTCTAAACTATGTCATTCATGTCAAGTTAGCAAACATGTTAGATTACCTTTTTCTAAGTCTAATTCCAGTACTTTTGCTCCTTTTGATATTATTCATAGTGACTTGTGGACATGTCCATTACATGTGATACGGGTTTTCGATATTACCTTATATTATTGGATGATTTTACAAATTATCTATGGGTTTATCCTTTAAAGTTTAAATCTCAAGTTTACACCAAATTTTTGGAATTTCACTCTTTTGTTAAAACTCAATTTGAGCGTGACATCAAAAGCTTTCAATGTGACTTGGGTCGTGAGTTTGATAACTCTTCTTTTCATAATTTTTCTCATGCAAATGGGTTTGTCTTTAGATTCTCTTGTCCACAAACTTCCTCTCAAAACGGCAAAGCTGAGCGTATGATCGGTCGAGTCAACGACATTACCCGTACTCTTATGTCTCATGCATCCATTCCCTCAAGATATTGGGACGACTCTCTTAACATGGTTGTCTATCTTCATAATATTCTTCCCACCAAAATTCTCCATTTTCGTTCTCCTGTTTTTGCTCTCTATGGACGCCAACCTACATACGATCACCTTCGTATATTTGGATGTCTTTGCTATCCCAATCTCTCCTCCACTACACCTCACAAACTTGCTCCTCGTTCTACTAAATGTGTCTTCCTTGGTTTTCCTATTAATCATCGTGGTTATCGTTGTATTGATCTCGCCACTCATAAAATTATCATATCTCGACACGTCACTTTTGGCAAAACTGTTTTCCCTTTCACCAAATCCACTCCCACCGGTCCTACAGAGCCTGATTCTCCTCCCTCTCCCATCCACCACCCTTTAGCTGACAAACTCTCTTACCCGTCAGCAACCCCATCTTTCCCCTCCAACGATACAACCACTTCATACACTCTTCCTCACAGGCGTACACCTACAGCACCCACCTCTCCTTCCGCTACTACCACTACCAGTATGGCCCCCACTATTTCGGTCGAACAACCTACTCCATACACTCCTCCTCACAGGCGTACACCTACATCGCCCACTTCTCCTTCCGCTCTCCTATTCCATCTACCTCTCCTTCTCAGATCTCTCCAACTCTCACTTCAGTTCATTCTTCTACTAGTACGACCCCACCAATCCTACCTTCTACTCGTCCTGTCACTAGGGCCTCTCGTGGCATTTTTCTCCCCAATCACAAACTCAATCTCTATGTCCATTCCAAATAAAAAATATCTCCTTTGCCCCGTTCTCACCTATATGCTCTTAGGGACCCTAACTGGAATGCGGCCATGCTAGATGAATATAATGCAATGTTGAAAACTCATACTTGGGAGCTTGTTCCACGGCCACGAGATGCACATGTTATTCGTTCAATGTTGCTATTTCGCCGCAAATTTCATGCCGACGGTTCTTTACAACGTCACAAGGCTCGCCTAGTTGCGAATGGTAAATCCCAGCAGATTGGTGTTGACTGTTTTGAAATGTTTAGTCCGGTTGTCAAACCGGCTACTATTTGTACTGTGCTTACTCTTGCTGCTTCACGTTCTTGGCCTATACATTAGCTAGATGTCAAGAATTATTTTCTCCACAGGGATTTAACTGAGACAATGTATATGCATCAGCCTCCGGGCTTTGTTGATCATGATCATCCTGATTACGTTTGTCGACTTCGTCGGTCGCTATATGGTCTAAAGCAGACACCTCGTGCATGGTTTCAGTGTTTTGTCAAGTTTATTACAAATTTTGGCTTTAAGGGTAGTGTATGTGATCCATCTCTCTTCTTCTACAAGTCCGGATCCGAGACGGCATACTTACTCCTATATGTTGATGATATTATTTTAACATCCAATACTGATAATCTTCTTGGCAACTTTATTATATTGATGAAACGAGAGTTTTCCATGACTGACCTTGGACCACTGCATCACTTTTTGGGAATCTATGTTCGTCGCACCTCTTCAGGCCTCTACCTGTCTCAGTCCGTTTATATGAAGGATATTATTGCATGTGCATCCATGAAAAATTGCAATCCCGTGGCCACACCAGTTGACACTCATTCGAAACAGTGCAACGTCCGGTCCTGTAATAGAGGATCCTACTCTTTATCGAAGCCTGGATGGGGCTTCAGTACCTCACCTTCACTAGACCGGATATCTCTAATGATGTTCAACAGGTATGTTTGTTTATGCATGATCCTAGGGAACCTCACATGCAGGCCCTTAAGCGGATCCTTCGTTATTTTCAGGGTACCCTGGATCATGGTTTGTTTCTATCTTCTACTGCTATTACTGGATTAACTGCATATTCTGATGCCGATTGGGCGGGTTGTACGGATTCTCGTCGGTACACTTCCGGCTATTGCATCTTTCTGGGTGACAACCTAGTTTTCTGGTCTTCAAAGCGCCAGGCTACTGTCTCTCACTCAAGTGTTGAAGCTGAATATCGGGGAGTGGCCAATGCAGTTGCAGAAACTACTTGGCTTCAGAACTTGCTTCTCGAGCTCCATCTACCTCTATGACGTCCCACTATTGTATATTCTGATAATGTCAGTGCAGTCTAAATGTCTGGTGATCCTGTTCAGCATCAACGCACCAAACATGTGGAAATTGACATACATTTTGTTCGTGATCGCGTTCGTATTGGTGAAATTCATGTCCTGCACATCCCCTCGGAAAACCAATATGCTGATATATTTACCAAGGGCCTTCCACGACAACTATTTACTCGTTTCCGTACTAGTCTGAGCGTCTGCTCTTCTCCCGCTCCGACTAAGGGGGTGTAATAGATTAGATATTATGTTGTTACCTTTCTTATCTAATATTCAGTGTTACTCTCATTAAGTCCAGTATACTCAAGATACCTTTTGTATTATTTAATAATGAATCGAATGGAAAACCAGGACATGGGAGTTTAACCATAATCCAAGAGATCGGTATTTGTAATTGGTGTGACCGATCCTAATAATTGGTGAAAAAGCGGGGGTCTAACAACCTCACCTAATATTTCGATTAGCAATCTGTATGAACTAACTCCAATATACTTTCTAGAGAATCAACTAGACAGTCAGACTCAATCTAGATAAAAGTATATCAAAGAGTTAATATCTCAATCTCTCGATTTGATCTATACTCAAGCAAATGGAAATCTGCGAGTCTTTATCAAATACAAGAGAGATAACTTGGATGGTACCAAAGACCAATATCCAAGTATCAATCAATTTAAACCAACAACCAAAGGTTGGATTTTCTAATTGATTGATCTTAACGCACAACCTGTGATATTTCAATTATATAAGAAAATATAATGCGGAATAGAAATAACACAGACACCAGAAATTTTGTTAACGAGGAAACCTCAAATGAAGAAAACCCCCGGGACCTAGTATAGATTGAACACCACACTGTATTAAGCCGCTACAGACACTAGCCTACTACAAACTAACTTCGGTCTGGACTGTAGTTGAACCCTAATCAATCTCACACTGATTCAAGGTACAGTTGCGCTCCTTACGTCTCTGATCCCAGCAGGATACTACACATTTGATTCCCTTAGCTGATCTCACCCACAACCAAGAGTTTCAACGACCCAAAGTCGAAGACTTTAATAAACAAATCAGTATCACACAGAAAACTCTATGATAATAGATAAATTTGTCTCCCACAGATAAACCTAAGAGTTTTGTTCCATCTTTTGATAAAATCAAGGTGAATAAGAACCAATCGGTAACCCGGACTTATATTCCCGAAGAACAGCCTAGAATAATCAATCACCTCACAATAATCTGAATCGTATGGTAGCGAAACTAGATATTGCGGAATCACAAACGGTGAGACGAAGATGTTTGTCATTTCTTTTTATATTGCCCTATCGGAGATATAATCTCAAGCCAATTATTCAATTGAACTCTTATGATAGAAAATGGCAAGATCAGATCGCTCAACTACAAGAGAAGTAGTTTTGTCTGGCTTCACAATCCCAATGAAGTCTTTCAGTCGTTAACTTACAGGGTCTCGAGAAGAAACCTAAGGTTAAAGGAGAACCGACTCTAGGAAAACCAACTAGTATCACACAGGAGGTGTGGGGATTATTTTTTCCAGTTGCTAGATGTTTCCTTTATATAGTTTTCAAATCAGGTTTTGCAATCTACGTTACCTTGGTAACAAAGCATTCAATATTCACCGTTAGATGAAAAGCCTGATTTAACCAAGATAATATCTTTCAACTGTTAGATCGAAACTTAGCTTGTCACACACAAATGAAATGTATTTCATTTAGGTTTGAGTAACCATACATGAACGTGTACACTTAGTTGGTTCATACATAGTTAACCAATGGTTAGCCATATGAGCACTTTCATATTAACCGTATTCATCTTCTTCACAACTAGTTCAAATGACTCCAAAAGAACTAGTTGAAGAGTTGTTCAATTGCTTAGGTATTTATGAATAGACACAATTGAAACAAAATCGGTTTGATTCACTTGAGTCAATTCATGAACAATATAACCATGGTTTGCAAAGATTGCATTCCTTATTGATTTATTGTTTGAGTTCATGAACTTTCGATTTGAGAAATATAACCAGCTTGGGTACGCGTACGTGTACGTGTACCATAGATACCGTATTTGAGTTTACAAACTTACGGATATGCGTACCTAAGGTGACCGGTATAATAGTTTGCAAACTTACAAACTCAGCAGAAATTTTCGGTTCGAAAACTTCCGACGGTACGCGTACTCAACCTGTCTCCTTCACATGGATTTATACACTAATGTGCAAACACACTATATATGCTTATATCCGTAGTTGGTTATGTAATCTCAACTCTACATTTCAATCATTGAAACATTCTTCTATAATGTTATAACAGTCCTTATTCACAACTATCGTCATCAAAGTTATTTTCAAGATTGAAACGCCATCATGACTTTTGTCACGGGTTAAGATGAAAAGTGGTTAAAGCTTACCAACACATATTTCGAGAAAAATATAGGCGAGTAAACTCGGCTCGAAATAGCAAATGTGTATGTATGAAAACTATCATATTTATACGACTTTGTCTCAAGAGTAGGAGATAGAGTAGATATACTTTTGAGTGATAGATAAGTTCAAGTATCCACATACCTTTTAGTCGGATGAAGTTCCACTGGTTCCTTGAGTAGTTCTTCGTATTCGTAAGATGATCTCCATGGAGTCTGAAGCTCAACTACACTAAACTGTCCTAAACCGAGACTTAGCTATAAGTAGTCTAGAAATCAAGACATATAGTTTTGACAACTAAACTTGACAAACATGCTTGAGATAGCAACACATGCGAGTTCGACCGAGCAATGCTCTAACAATCTCCCCTTTTGTCAATTTTAGTGGCAAAACTATCAATACATATGGATTACAAAATAAATAAAACTTTGTAGCTTTTCGTCCACATGCTTGATCTCCTTGGTGCTTCAACATTACTCGAAAAATTTGTCTTTTCCAAGTACTCCCATGATTCCATAGATGTTCAATTCAACATCATAGTTGTTGAAGATCCGTAGCCATAACAATGAGAAAACAAAAGCTCTCGATCATTGTTACACAGTGTCATAGTATTATTACACAGTATCAAAGTTCTTATATCACAACTTCGACAAAAATACTATGGTGATATGTATCACTCCCCCTTAGTTAATACTTTCATCTCAACATGAAAACCACTCCCCCTTACATAATGATCTGTAAAACACGTAAACCATATGTATTTGTAGTGTGAACTACATATTAATTCTCCCCCTTTTTGTCAATAAAATTGGCAAAGGTACGAAAACGGGATCCTAATGAAATTTCCACGGAGATGCTTCAAGACCAAAGAAAAGTACATATCAACTTGTTTAGATGCAATCATATAGCCGAAGCTAAATGCATTCATCAAGGAGTTTATAAAGATACGAGATAACCCCTAAAATATTCCACAACTGCACTTCCCACAAAGATATGGAAATTAAGCGCAAGTTCAAAAGAACTCTCCCCCATTTGATGTCATTCCCGAAAGAACAACAAGAGCGACCTTACTTTTACAAGAAAAGAAGGATTTCTTGGACACCAAAAACCATAAGGAAATGATTTTGTATCCAAAAATTCTCAATCAAACTAACCACAAGTGAACCCATGATTAATTTAATCGGAATACACAACCAAATTAATCACAAACGAATCTATGATTAGTCTAGTCGGAAATTCTCACATAAGAATACTTATGGAGCCACACAGTATATACATAAAATATGGATCAGGGAAGATCAATACTGCGGAATATACAAAGATTCATTCTATCTTCATCACTATTTGCATAATGACATATAATAGACATAATCTTTGTAAACAAAATATTTTAACCTATCTTCCATCAAAAAATTGACATAATAGGCTTAACTTTTGTTTGTCAAAAGTTCATCGATCTTGTATCAGTACATGCATATCGACATATGAAAGAGATAACTTTTGACATGCATGGGACAATAATAGTTCACGGACGCAATCACACATATCCCATAACATATTGCAATATATAAAACCATAAATATTAATATTGCAAACATCATCTTCCAAATCACTTTATAATTTAAATAAATAAATCTAAAAATATTGCAAGATGAAAAAGTTTGACATAGCTATGTGTGCTCACAATAATGGCTATTCCAAACCCTAGTTATCCTTCTTAAACAAACCAAGAATAAAATTCTCTTAAGAAGATTTACTATAAAAATAAAACATAAACAAAGTCTTCAAGAAAAACTGATCATAAGTTGCGTCAAAGTTCACGTTCGGCAGCTTCACGGGTTTCGAGACCTTTGAGCTTGTGATTCATATCATCAACTGCATCTTCAGAGAAGATGTCCTCATTGAGAAGTCCTTTAACATGTGAATTTATGAGACCAAGGTCAGTAGTAACCTTTTTCAACTTAGTTCTAATCACATCTAGATCCTTCATAGTATGAACAAGCTGCAACTTTGCTTTCTCAAAATATTTAAGAAAGTCATGAACCACTTCAGCAGAGACCATATCCTCATTCTCAACATCTTGATGTGAGTATGCATAGTAGCATGAGGCATTGGGTGCACCATACTCTACCAGAGTTCTTTTCTTCCTCCCTTTTGATTTGAAACTGAAACCTTTCTCAAGAAATACCTTTGCAAAATCACCATAGTGAGATGAAGAAGAAGACATTCTTGGCAACTCAAACCTAGAGTATGCGTACGTGACTTACGTAACTCAATAGGTTGAGTACTTAAAGGTTTCTTAGGGAAGGAGTTTTTAGGGTTTCCTTAATTGATTCATGCCAGACACACGGGTAGCCCGTACGAGATCAATCTTGACCCAAACGAAGGACAAGATTCGTTTACACACGACCTTACAGAAAACTCTTTGCACAAGAGGAAATCATAAAGACTCCAAAAAAATGTCTCTAAAGAGAAGCAATTTTAGAGTACAAGAGTAACACAAAGTTTAAACAAAAACTGATCATCGCATAAACAAATACTTGTGCAAGAATTTACACAAAGATACTCATGCTAAATACGATAAGAAAATAGCTTGAGAAGTCGAAAATACTATTGCCAACAAGTATACCTGAGCATATCTCTCAACCAGGATTTTTGTGTGACAGATTTCAACCTTGTGATTAAGTAGCACAAGTATGAGCTTTTAGCTCATCAAATGAATATTGTTTTTGGTTAAATTTCTTCCTTCTGTACTTTGTAGGAAGACTATCATTGAAAATGCGGGGGTCTAACAACCATACCCAATATTTCGATTAGCAATCTGTATGGACTAACTCCAATATACTTTATAGAGAATCAACTAGACAGTCAAACTCAATCTATAGAAAAGTATATCGAGGAGTTAATATCTCTCTCTTGATTTTATTATACTCAAGCAAATAGAAATCTGCGAGTCTTTATCAAATACAAGGATAATAAACTTGGATGGTACCAAACACCAATATCCAAGGATCAATCAATTTCCAATCGAAAACCAAAGGTTGGATTTCACAATTGATCGATACAAACTCACAACCTGTGATATTTCAATTATATAACAAAATATAATGTGGAATAGAAATAACACAGACACCAGAAATTTTGTTAACGAGGAAACCACAAATGCAGAAAAACCCCGGGACCTAGTCCAGATTGAACACCACATTGTATTAAGACGCTACAGGCACTAGCCTACTACAAACTAACTTCGGTCTGGACTGTATTTGAACCCTAATCAATCCCACACTGATTCAAGGTACAGTTGCGCTCCTTACATCTATGATCCCAGCAGGATACTACACACTTGATTCCCTTAGTTGATCTCACCCACAACCAAGAGTTGCTACGAACCAAAGTCGGAGACTTTAATAAACAAATCTGTATCACACAGAAAAGTCTACAAGGATAGATAAATCTGTGTCCCACAGATAAACCTAAAAGTTGTATTCTGTCTTTTGATAAAAATCAAGGTGAACAAGAACTAATTGATAACCGGACTTATATTCCCGAAGAACAGCCTAGTATTATCAATCACCTCACAATAATATAAATTGTATGGTAGCGAAACTAGATATTGTGGAATCACAAACGATGAGACGAATATTTTTGTGATTTCTTTTTATCTTTCCATATCGGAGATATAATCTCAAGTCAGTTATTCAATTGAACTCGTACGATAGAAAATGGCAAGATCAGATCACTCAACTACAAGAGAATTAGTTTCGTTTGGCTTCACTATCCCAATGAAGTCTTTCAGTCGTTAATCGACAGGGTCTCAAGAAGAAACCTACGATTAAAGGAGAATCGACTCTAGCGAACCAACTAGTATCACACATGAGGTGTGGGAATTAGTTTTGCACAGTTGCTAGACGTCTCCTTATATAGTTTTCAAATCAGGGTTTGCAATCTAAGTTACCTTGGTAACAAAGCATTTAATAATCACCGTTAGATGAAAAACCTGATTTATCCAAGCTAATATCTTTCAACCGTTAGATCGAAACTTAGCTTGTCACACACAAATGAAATGTATTCATTTGGGTTTGAGTAACCGTACCTAAACGTGTACATTGGTTGGTTCACAAATGGTTGACCAATGGTTAGCCATATGAGTGCTTTCATATTAACCATATTCATCTTTCTCATAACTAGTTCAAATGACTCATAAGAACTAGTTCAAGAGTTGTTCAATTGCTTAGGTCTTTATACATAGACACAATTGAAACAAAATTGGTTTGATTCATTTGAATTAATTCATGAACAATATACCCACGGTTTGCAAAGATTGCATTCCTTATAATTTATTGTTTTAAATCCATGAACTACCGATTTAAGAAATAACTAGCTTGGGTATGCGTACCTTAGCTACCGGATTTTGAGTTGGTTTTAGTTTCCGAACTCAACAGACTTTTTCGGGTGAAAAATTTCCGCCAGTACGCGTACCTAAGGTGACTGGTTTTTGAGTTCGTAAACTTCAAACTCAGCAGAATTTCACAGACGTGAATTTCCGCCAGTACGCGTACGGGTACGCGTACCCAACCTATCTGTTTCACCAATACCGCATGCACATATGCACGCACTTGGTTTCCGGCACATGGATTTATACACTAATGTGCGAACACACTATATGCTTACATCCATATGTGGTTACATATTCTCAACTCTACATTTCAATCATTGAAACATTCTTCTATAATGTTACAATAGTCGTTAGACATAAAGAATCGACTATCGTCGTCAAAGCTATTTTCAAGATTGAAACGTCATCATGACTTTCTTCACGGGTAAAGATGAAGATGGTTAAAGCAAAATCTTACCAACACGTATTTAGAGAAAAAGATAGGCGAGTAAACTCAGCTCGAAATAGCAAATGTGTATGTATGAAAACTATCATACTTATATGACTTTTGTCTCAAGAGTAGATAAACTTTTGAGTGACAAGATGAGTTCAAGTCTCCACATACCTTTTGGTCGGATGAAGTTCCACTGGTTCCTTGAGTAGTTCTTTGTCTTTGCAAGATAATCGCCATGGAGTCTGGAGCTCAACTACTCCTAAGTATCCTAGACCGAGACTTAGTCATAAGTATGCTAGAAATCAAAACATATAGTTTTGATCACTAATATTGACAAACATGCTTGAGATAGCAACGCATGCGAGTTCGACTGAGCAATGCTCTAACAATCTCCCGCTTTGTCAATTTTAGTGACAAAACTATCAATACAAATGAATTACAAAATAAATAAAACTTTATAGCTTCTCGTCCACATGATTTATCTCCTTGGTGCTTCAACATTACTCGAAAATTTCGTCTTTCCAAGTACTTCCTGAAAAAGCGGGGGTCTAGCAACACCACCCAATATTTCGCTTAGCAATCTGTATGGACTAACTCTGAAATACTTTGCTAGAGAATCAACTAGACAGTCAGACTCAATCTAGATAAAAGTATCTCAAGGAGTTAATATCTCTCTCTTGATTTGATTTTTACTCAAGCTAAAAACAATAGAGAGTCTTTATCAAATACAAGGAATACTTGGACGGTACCAAAGACCAATGTCCAAGGATCAATCAATATCAATCAACAACCAAAGGTTGGATTTCCAATTGATGATCACAAACGCACAACCTTTTTATTTGAATTATATAAAATATAATGTGGAAAAGAAATAACACAGACACCAGCAATTTTGTTAACGAGGAAACCGCAAATGTAGAAAAACCCCGGGACCTAGTCCAGATTGAATACACACTGTATTAAGCCGCTACAGAACCTAGCTTACTGCAAACTAACTTCGGACTGGACTATAGTTGAACCCCAATCAGTCTCCCATCGATCCAAGGTACAGTTGTACTCCCACGCCTCTGATCCCAGCAGGATAATGCGCATTTGATTCCCTTAGCTGATCTCACCCACAACCAAGAGTTGCTGCAACCCAAAATCGCAGACTTGATAATAAACAGATTTTTCTCACACAGAAAAGTCTATCGAAGGATAAATCTGTCTCCCACAGATAAACCCTAGGTTTTGTTCCGTCTTTTGATATAAAATCAAGGTGAACATGAACCGATTGATAATCCGGTCTTATATTCCCGAAGAACAGCCTATATTAATCAATCACCTCTCTACAATCCTTCCTGACTACACAAGCAGATTGTCGAGAAATCACAAACAGTGAGACGAAGATGTTTGTGACTTCTTTATCTTTCCTATCGGAGAACTCTCACGATCTCAAGTCAATCAATCGATTGTACTCGTACGATAGAAGATGCAAGATCAGATCACACAACTACGATAAAATAGTATCCGTCTGGCTTCACAATCCCAATGAAGTATTTAAGTCGTTAACCTGATTTTAGAGAAGAAAATCAAAGGTTAATGGAGATCAACTCTAGCGGGCTCACTAGTAGCACACGGACGTGTGGGGATTAGTTTTGCACAATGCTAGATGTCTCCTTTATATAGCCTTCAAATCAGGGTTTTGCCTTAGGTACAAAGCAATCCTTATTCACCGTTAGATGAAAACCTGATTTAGATTCAAGCTAATATTTCTCAACCGTCAGATCGAAAACTTAGCTTGTCACACACACTTGGGTAGACGTTTACTGGGTTCGTGAAAACCATGCCCAAACGTGTACGTGTATGTTGGTTCAACATAGTAATCCAAAAGGTTAACCATATGAGCATTTCATATTAACCTTGTTCTTCTTCACCATAACTAGTTCAATTGACTCAAATGAACTAGTTAAAGAGTTGTTCAATTGCTATGAGATCTTATGTAACTACAAAAGACACAATTGAAACAAAGATGATTCGATTCGATTGAATCGGCTCATGAACATTATATCCACGGTTTGCATAAAGCATTCCTTAGTAATTTAATGTTTCATGTTCAGAGCACATCTTTAGATGATAACCTCTTAAGTTCACAAACAAGTTCGCGGACTTAAGTTAATCGGTTGATTTTTCCAAACTCAGCAGGAATTCTCGGAAAGAGAACTTCCGCTAGTTCGCGGACTTAGCACACAAACGAGTTTTGGAAAATCCAGCAGAAATTAGCAGTCGAGAACTTCCGACAGTTCGCGGACTTGGCAAGCCAATTCCACAATCCTCCCGATTTCTCTTGATCAACAAAGTTCGAAAACTTCGGTTCAAGGAATACATGGTTATGTAATCTAAACTCTCATTTCAATCATTGAGACATTCTCAGAGGACGCTATGTAGCCGTTATTCACAGACCGATTCACGTCAGAGCAATTCTCAAAGTGATTGAAACTTTTCATGACTTTCGTCACTAGGTGAAGATAAACTTGATCAAAGCGAAACGCTTTACCAACACACGATTTCGAGACAAAAGATAAGCAATGAATGCTCAGCTCGAAATGTCAAATGTGTATGATCTAGTCTATATAGCATACGACTTTTGTCTCATAAGAAGTAGAAGATAGAAGAGATATACTTTTGAGTGATGTATAAGTTCAAGTCTCCACATACCTTTTTTTTGATGAAGTTCCACGGTTCCTTGTATAGATCTTCGTCGTTGTATGATGAATCGCCATGAAGTCCTTGAGCTTAACTACACTTTTCTATCCTAGTCCGAGACTTAGCTTTGTAGGCTAGAAATCAAGACTTATAGTTTTGATCACTAACATTGACAAACATGCTTGAGATAGCAACGCATGCGAGGTTGACCGAGCTATGCTCTAACAATCTCCCCCTTTGTCAATTTTAGTGACAAAACTATTAATACATATGGAATACAAAAAAGATAAACTTTAGTGGCTCCTATTTCATAGTCTAATCTTCGACGTTCCTTGAAATCTTCGTCCTTCCAAGTACTCCAATGATCCCAAAGGTTGTAAGTTTAGCACCATCGTTGTTGAAGATCCGTAGCTATAACAATGAGAGAAATCGAGATTCTCGATCATTATTATACAGTGTCATAGTATTATTATATAACATCAAAGTCCAATTGTATCACGACTTTAACAATAATAATACGGTGATATGTATCACTCCCCCTTAGTCAATACTCCATCTCGATCATAGAAACCACTCCCCCTTACACAATGATCCGAAAACCATATGTATTTGTAGTGTGAACTACAATATTTCTCCCCCTTTTTGTCAGTTAAATTGGCAAAGGTACAAGAATGGGATCATAATGAAATTTCCACAAGAGACATTTCATGACCAAAAGAAAAATACATACCAACTTAATTTAGATGCAATCTAATAGCCGAAGCTAACAACATTCATCAAGGAGTTTTAATATACAAGATAACCCCTATAAAATTCCACAGCCGCACACCCCCCAAGATATTACCATTAAGCACAAGTTCAAAAGAACTCTCCCCATTTGATGTCATTCCCGAGAGAACAACAAGAGCGACCTTAATTTCGAAAGAAAAATAAGGATTTTTTATTGGACACCAAAAACCATAGGAATGATTTTCTATATCCAAAGCTCAAACCAATTAACCACAAGTAAACCCATGATTAATTCAATTGGAATACGCAACTAAATCAAACCATAAAAGTGATCAATTTAATTGAAAGTGCTCAACATAAGTAAACTCACAGAGCTATGACTAAGTCAATCATATGGATATGACTAACTTAACCGTTCAAATACTCAACATAAGGAAAACCTTACGGAATATATGACTACATTAACCAAAGAACATGACAGTATAGCCTTTCATATACTCAACACAAGAACTTGTGGAATATATGAAAACTCAACTAGATTAATTACAAGGGAACCTATAATTAATCTAATTGGAAATACAAACAACCAAACTAATCACCGAAGTGATTAATTTAATTATTTTGGGCTCAACATAAAAGAACTTATGGAACCCCGACTAAGTTCATCATAGAATATGACAACCTTAACCGTACATGTACTCAACATAAGAAAGAAGACTTATGGAGTACTAACTAAATAACCAAACTAGTTGATTAATTTAGTTCCTAATGCTCGACATGTAGCATCTTATGGAACAACCAACAAAGCCAAGGTAATTCAACTTAGTTGTAAGGTGCTCAACATAAGACACACAATGGAGCCTTCACGGTAAAACATAATAAAATAGATCAGTGAAGATCAATACCTTGGATAACATACAAGGATCTATTCTATTTTCCATCATAATGACATAATAGACTTTATCCTTGTTGAACAAAATTTTTATCCTATTTTCCATCAAATACATGATTGCATAGGCATAACTTTTGTATATGTCAAAAGTCCATTCGTCCTTTCATCAATACGAATACCGATTCATGAACGACTTTACTTTTGACTGCAATATGAGACCTTCAAGTTCACGTACGTAAATAATACATATCCCATAAAAATATTGCAATATCACAAACCATTAAAATACTGCAATAAACATCATCCTCCAAATATTTTTAGAATTTAATACCAATAAACCTAAAATAACATAAGAAGATGAAAAACAAAAATAGCTATGTGTAGTCACAATCATTGCTATTCAAAGCACTAGTTATTCTTCCAACTAATCCAAAAAGAAGACATACTAGGTATCTAAAACAAATACAGATTCTTAGCCAAAACTCAATCACTAATCAGAAGAACGGTTTTGGAGACTCATGAGTCTTGTGATCATCGAGCTTACGAGTGATAGCAACCTCATCAATCTTTGAGGAATCATCCTTTTTGTGGGGCTGATTCTTCATGAGAGCCAGGTTACAGTTAACCTTTTTCCAACTTGGCTCTTACAGCATCAAGACACTTTATAGTCCCAACAAGTTGCTGAGTATCAATAATCACCTTAGTTGGAATCTTCTCCCCAATGTCTGAGTAATAAACAGTCGATTGCGGAAGAAAACTTTCAAATTCAACAAGAGTTCCCTTCTATTTATTAAACTCGAAGTATATACCATTATCAACAAAGTCTTCAGGAAAATCCCACGAAGAAGAGGCAATTGATGAGAAACCTAGAGTGAACAAGTTATAACTCAATAGGAAAGGTATATAAATGGTTTGAGAGAATTAGGGTTTAAAGGTAGGTATATGAGACTAAGTATAAAACCGTACATGTACCCTTACAATGGCCCAACACAAAACGTGTGGTTTTAAAGCCAAGACAAATAATACAAACAGGGGTGATAAAAATACTCATGTAGAAGTATGTGACAGATTATCCATCTAAGAACGATAAGAAAATAGCTAGATAATCACGGATACTATCCACAGAGTATACGTATTCAATTCTCACACAACTAGGATTTTTGGTGGGTGAGATATCAACCTTGTGATTAATTAGCACAAGTATGAGCACTCAGCTCATTAAATGAACATTGCTTTTGTTTAGCCTTCCTTCTTTGATTATCACTCAGTTTAGAAAAATAAGACATAGCACGATCTGCATATCCTTCTGAAGGCTTTCTCTGAGTACTAAATCTAGGACCTCTTGAAATTGGTTCAAGGGAATCAGAAAAGATGGGAATCCATTTTCTAGATTTAGATTTACCAAGAACCTTCTTATAAGCATTGGAAATACAGTAAAACCTTTGTATAAGAATATTCTAGGGACCATAAAAAATATTCTTATATAAGGGTTATTCTTATATGGAGGTGTCCCTTGAATAGACCAAAGAAAAATTTTCATACATGCACTTGATAATATACATATATATGCATTGGAAACACAAAAATGAATATAGGTAAACATTAACTCAACTTTGACACCGGAAATTGACCAAAGAAATCATATGAGTGAAAGATATCGCTGAGAATTGACCAGTGAAATTATGTGAGTCAAGCATATTTGATTAAGTTATGCACAAAAAAACCAAGAATGCACTTTGAAGCAAAATGATCTTGTAAATGATTACCAGAATCTCTTCATCTTAAACTTTGATGCATGACACGACCTAGATTATTTATATCGTAATGTCAATTATTCTTATATAGAGGTAGGTTCCTTAAGACGGGACTGGAAAAATTTATTACTTATTCCAATATGGAGTTTATTCTTAAATGTAACTGGCCCAAATCGGGACCAGAAATTTTTATTCTTATATGGAGTTTATTCCTATATAGAGTATTCTTCCGGAGAGGTTTTACTGTACATTCATCAGTAATATGAGAGTTAGAATGTACCTGTGTCCTGTGATGACTTCTAGGAAGAGTTCCATGTTTATAAGGTTCTTGGTTTTCTGTGGATATACTATTCACTGCGGTAATCGACTGACTATTTGTTCCATTGATAGTGGATAAAAACAAATTACGAAGCTTATAAATTTGTATCTTTCTGGCAAAACAACGGATATCAAAGTGATTTCCTTTCCCACAGAAGGTACAAATTCGTGGAGGAGAAGTAACAACTGGAACTTGTTTAAACTTCATAGCCACGGGAGAAGATTGTAAGTTATGAAATCTTTTCTTGACACAATCTTCATCTGGAGACAATTTCATTCTGCACAGAGACTCATGAGAGTTAGTTTGTGCAAAATAATTTTTCTTTAAAACAGAGTTTTCCTTTTCCAAGGATTTGCACTGTCCATGGGCTATGACAAGAGATGCTTCAAGTTTCTCCTTCTCAACACGAAGTCTGTCAAGATCAGATGAATGCGTCTTGATCAAATATTTTTCTCTAATTGAGCCTTCTTTAATCAGCTTTTCAAGATTACACATCTTTTCATGTTGTAGATTGTTTTCTTGAACAATTTTCTCAATTTCCTTAGAGAAAGACCCTATAATGTTATAGAGTACCTGTTCACGATCAATAGACTTTTCAAATTCATCAATGAGTTTACCATGATCCTGTAGATCAATACACTCAGTAGAATTTTTTGAAATTCTGGTTAGCTCCAATTCAGCTTTAGCCATTATATCCAATGTCTCATTGGAGGAAGAATGATTGACACAAGATGAAACATTCTTCTTACCTCGGGATTCGGAAGAATCATCTAAGGAGTGACCCTTTGAGGTATTTCCGAGACACTTGACAAAGTTGACAACTTTAGGAGGCATTTTGGTATGCGTATGAGATTCTGTCCACAAAGTCAGATCGCTACAAACATAGACTGATGAGGTCTTAAACGTGTTTGCCTAATCTGATACTAATTAAAAAAGCGGGGGTCTAACAACACCATCCAGTATTTCTCTTAGCAATCTGTATGGACTAACTCCGAAATACTTTGCTAGAGAATCAAATAGACAGTCAGACTTAATCTAGATAAAAGTATCTCAAGGAGTTAATATCTCTTCCTTAATTTGATTTTTAGTCAAGCTAAAAACAATAGCGAATACTTGGACGGTACCAAAGAACAGTGTCCAAGGATCAATAAATATCAATCAACAACCAAAGGTTGGATTTCCAATTGATGATCACGAACGCACTACCTGTATTATTTCAATTATATAAAGTATAATGCGGAAAATAAATAACAAAGACACCAGAAATTTTGTTAACGAGGAAACCGCAAATTTAGAAAAACCCCGGGACCTAGTCCAGATTGAATACACACTGTATTAATCCGCTACAGACACTAGCCTACTGCAAACTAACTCCAGACTGGACTATAGTTGAACCCCAATCAGTCTCCCACCTATCCAAGGTACAGTTATACTCCTACGCCTCTGATCCCAGCAGGATACTACACACTTGATTCCCTTAGCTGATCTCACCCACAACCAAGAGTTGCTGCAACCCAAAATCATAGACTTGATAATAAACAGATCTGTCTCACATAGAAAAATCTATCAAAGGATAAATCTGTCTCCCACGGATAAACCCTAGGTTTTGTTCCGTCTTTTGATATAAAATCAAGGTGAACAGGAACCAATTGATAATCCGGTCTTATATTCCCGAATAATATCCTAGATTAATCAATCACCTCTCTACAATCCTTCCTGACTACACAAGCGGATTGTCGAGGAATCACAAACAGTGAGACGAAGATGTTTGTGACTTCTTTATCTTGCCTATCGGAGAACTTTCACGATCTCAAGTCAATCAATCGATTGTACTCGTACGATAGAAGATACAAGAGAGGATCACACAACTACGATAAAGTAGTATCGGTCTGGATCAATGTAGTCAATATCGGATTTTGGTGAATATCGGTCGAGTACCGAGACGCGATATTTCGGTGAATACCGGTGAAATATCAGCGATATATCGGCCAATACCGGCCAATATCGGCATCTCGGTGAAATACCGAAACCGATATTATCGGCGGTATCTCGGCCATCTCGGCCGAAATTAACTACATTGGTCTGGCTTCACAATCCCAATGAAGTCTTTAAGTCGTTAACCTGATTTTAGAGAAGAAAATCAACGGTTAATGGAGATCGACTCTAGCGGGCGCACTAGTAGCACACAGACGTGTGGGGATTAGTTTTGCACAATGCTAGATGTCTCCTTTATATAGCCTTCAAATCAGGGTTTTGCCTTGGGTACAAAGAAATCCTTATTCATCGTTAGATGAAAACCTGATTTAGATTCAAGCTAATATTTCTCAACCGTTAGATCGAAAACTTAGCTTGTCACACACACTTGGGTAGACGTTTACTGGGTTCGTGAAAACCATGCCCAAACGTGTACGTGTATGTTGGTTCAACATAGTAACCCAAAAGGTTAGCCATATGAGCATTTCATATTAACCTTGTTCTTCTTCACCATAACTAGTTCAATTGACTCAAATGAACTAGTTAAAGAGTTGCTCAATTGCTATGAGATCTTATGTAACTACACAAGACACAATTGAAACAAAGATGATTCGATTTGATTGAATCGGCTCATGAACATTATATCCACGGTTTGCATAAAGCATTCCTTAGTAATTTAATATTTCATGTTCAGAGCACATCTTTAGATGATAACCTCTTAAGTTCACAAACAAGTTCGCGGACTTAAGTTAATCGGTTGAGTTTTCCAAACTCAGCAGGAATTCTCGGAAAGAGAACTTCCGCTAGTTCGCGGACTGTGTTCGCGGACTTAGCACACAAACGAGTTTTGGAAAATCCAGCAGAAATTATCAGTCGAGAACTTCCGACAGTTCACGGACTTGCCAAGCCAATTCCACAATCCTCCCGATTTCTCTTGATCAACAAAGTTCGAAAACTTCGGTTCAAGGAATACATGGTTATGTAATCTAAACTCTCATTTCAATCATTGAGACATTCTCAGAGGACGCTATGTAGCCGTTATTCACAGACCGATTCACGTCAGAGAAATTCTCAAAGTGATTGAAACTTTTCATGACTTTCGTCACTAGGTGAAGATAAACTTGATCAAAGCGAAACGCTTTACCAACACACGATTTAGAGATAAAAGGTAAGCAATGAATGCTCAGCTCGAAATGTCAAATGTGTATGATCTAGTCTATATAGCATACGACTTTTGTCTCATAAGAAGTAGAAGATAGAAGAGATAGACTTTTGAGGGATAGATAAGTTCAAGTCTCCACATACCTTTTTGTTGATGAAGTTCCACGGTTCCTTGTATAGATCTTTGTCGTTGTATGATGAATCGCCATGAAGTCCTTGAGCTTAACTACACTTTTATATCCTAGTCCGAGACTTAGCTTTGTAGGGTAGAAATCAAGACTTATAGTTTTGATCACTAACATTGACAAACATGCTTGAGATAACAACGCATGCGAGGTTGACCGAGTTATGCTCTAACAATCTCCCCCTTTGTCAATTTTAGTGACAAAACTACTAATACATATGGAATACAAAAAAGATAAACTTTAGTGGCTCCTATTTCATAGTTTAATCTTCAACGTTCCTTGAAATCTTCGTCCTTCCAAGTACTCCAATGATCCCAAAGGTTGTAAGTTTAGCACCATCGTTGTTGAAGATCCGTAGCTATAACAATGAGAGAAATCGAGATTCTCGATCATCATTATACAATGTCATAGTATTATTATATAACATCAAAGTCCAATTGTATCACGACTTTAACAATAATACTACGGTGATATGTATCACTCCCCCTTAGTCAATACTCCATATCGATCATAGAAACCACTCCCCCTTACACAATGATCCGAAAACCATATGTATTTGTAGTGTGAACTACAATATTTCTCCCCCTTTTTGTCAGTTAAATTGGCAAAGGTACAAGAATGGGATCATAATGAAATTTCCACAAGAGACATTTCATGACCAAAAGAAAAATACATACCAACTTAATTTAGATGCAATCTAATAGACGAAGCTAACAACATTCATCAAGGAGTTTTAATATACAAGATAACCCCTATAAAATTCCACAGCCGCACTCCCCGCAAGATATTACCATTAAGCACAAGTTCAAAAGAACTCTCCCCATTTGATGTCATTCCCGAGAGAACAACAAGAGCGACCTTAATTTCGAAAGAAAAAGAAGGATTTTTTATTGGACACCAAAAACCATAGGAATGATTTTCTATATCCAAAGCTCAAACCAATTAACCACAAGTAAACCCATGATTAATTCAATTGGAATACGCAACTAAATCAAACCACAAAAGTGATCAATTTAATTGAAAGTGCTCAACATAAGTAAACTCACGGAGCTATGACTAAGTCAATCATATGGAGATGACTAACTTAACCGTTCAAATACTCAACATAAGGAAAACCTGACGGAATATATGACTACATTAACCAAAGAACATGACAGTATAGCCTTTCATATACTCAACACAAGAACTTGTGGAATATATGAAAACTCAACTAGATTAATTACAAGGGAACCTCTAATTAATCTAATTGGAAATACAAACAACCAAACTAATCACCGAAGTAATTAATTTAATTATTTTGGGCTCAACATAAAACAACTTATGGAACCCCGACTAAGTTCATCATAGAATATGACAACCTTAACCGTACATGTACTCAACATAAGAAAGAAGACTTATGGAGTACTAACTAAATAACCAAACTAGTTGATTAATTTAGTTCCTAATGCTCGACATGTAGCATCTTATGGAACAACCAACAAAGCCAAGGTAATTCAACTTAGTTGTAAGGTGCTCAACATAAGACACACAATGGAGCCTTCACGGTAAAACATAATAAAATGGATCAGTGAAGATCAATACCTTGGATAACATACAAGGATCTATTATATTTTCCATCATAATGACATAATAGACTTTATCCTTGTTGAACAAAAATTTTATCCTATTTTCCATCAAATACATGATTGCATAGGCATAACTTTTGTATATGTCAAAAGTCCATTCGTCCTTTCATCAATACGAATACCGATTCATGAACGACTTTACTTTTGACTGCAATATGGGACCTTCAAGTTCACGTACGTAAACAATACATATCCCATAAAAATATTGCAATATCACAAACCATTAAAATACTGTAATAAACATCATCCTCCAAATATTTTTAGAATTTAATACCAATAAACCTAAAATAACATAAGAAGATGAAAAACAAAAATATCTATGTGTAGTCACAATCATCGCTATTCAAAGCACTAGTTATTCTTCCAACTAATCCAAAAAGAAGACATACTAGGTATCTAAAACAAATACAGACTCTTAGCCAAAACTCAAACACTAATCAGAAGAACGGTTTTGGAGACTCATGAGTCTTGTGATCATCGATCTTACGAGTGATAGCAACCTCATCAATCTTTGAGGAATCATCCTTTTTGAGGGACTGATTTTTCATGAGAGCCAGGTTACAGTTAACATTTTCCAACTTGGCTCTTACAACATCAAGACACTTTATAGTCCCAACAAGTTTTTGAGTATCAATAATCACCTTATTTGGAATCTTCTCCCCAATGTCTGAGTAATAAACAGTCAATTGCGGAAGAAAACTTTCAACTTCAACAAGAGTTCCCTTCTCTTTATTAAACTCGAAGTATATACCATTATCAACAAAGTCTTCAGGAAAATCCCACGAAGAAGAGGCAATTGATGAGAAACCTAGAGTGAACAAGCTATAACTCAATAGGAAAGGTATATAAATGGTTTGAAAGAATTATGGTTTAAAGGTAGGTATATGAGACTAAGTATAAAACCGTACATGTACCCTTACAAGGGCCCAACAAAAAACGTGTGGTTTTAAAGCCAAGACAAATAATACAAACATGGGTGATAAAAATACTCATGTAGAAGTATGTGACAGATTATCCATCTAAGAACGATAAGAAAATAGCTAGATAATCACGGATACTATCCACAGAGTATACGTATTCAATTCTCACACAACTAGGATTTTTGGTGGGTGAGATATCAACCTTGTGATTAATTAGCACAAGTATGAGCACTCAGCTCATTAAATGAACATTGCTTTTGTTTAGCCTTCCTTCTTTGATTATCACTCAGTTTAGAAAAATAAGACATAGCACGATCTGCATATCCTTCTGAAGGCTTTCTCTGAGTACTAAATCTAGGACCTCTTGAAATTGGTTCAAGGGAATCAGAAAAGATGGGAATCCATTTTCTAGATTTAGATTTACCAAGAACCTTCTTATAAGCATTGGAAATACAGTAAAACCTTTGTATAAGAATATTCTAGGGACCATAAAAAATATTCTTATATAAGGGTTATTCTTATATGGAGGTGTCCCTTGAATAGACCAAAGAAAAATTTTCATACATGCACTTGATAAAATATATATATATGCATTGGAAACACGAAAATGAATCTAGGTAAACATTAACTCAACTTTGACACCGGAAATTGACCAAAGAAATCATATGAGTGAAAGATATCGCTGAGAATTGACCAGTGAAATTATGTGAGTCAAGCATATTTGATTAAGTTATGCACAAAAAAACCAAGAATGCACTTTGAAGCAAAATGATCTTGTAAATGATTACAAGAATCTCTTCATCTTAAACTTTGATGCATGACACGACCTAGATTATTTATATCGTAATGTCAATTATTCTTATATAGAGGTAGGTTTCTTAAGACGGGACTGGAAAAATTTATTACTTATTCCAATATGGAGTTTATTCTTAAATGTAACTGGCCCAAATCGGGACCAGAAATTTTTATTCTTATATGGAGTTTATTCCTATATAGAGTATTCTTCCTGAGAGGTTTTACTGTACATTCATCAGTAATATGAGAGTTAGAATGTACATGTGTCCTGTGATGACTTCTAGGAAGAGTTCCATGTTTATAAGGTTCTTGGTTTTCTGTGGATATACTATTCACTACGGTAATCGACTGACTATTTGTTCCATTGATAATGGATAAAAACAAATTACGAAGCTTATAAATTTGTATCTTTCTGGCAAAACAACGGATATCAAAGTGATTTCCTTTCCCACAGAAGGTACAAATTCGTGGAGGAGAAGTAACAACTGGAACTTGTTTAAATTTCATAGCCACGGGAGAAGATTGTAAGTTATGAAATCTTTTCTTGACACAATCTTCATCTGGAGACAATTTCATTCTGCACGGAGACTCATGAGAGTTAGTTTGTGCAAAAGAATTTTTTTTTAAAACAGAGTTTTCCTTTTCCAAGGATTTGCACTGTCCATGGGCTATGACAAGAGATGCTTCAAGTTTCTCCTTCTCAACACGAAGTCTGTCAAGATCAGATGAATGCGTCTTGATCAAATATTTTTCTCTAATTGAGCCTTCTTTAATCAGCTTTTCAAGATTACACATCTTTTCATGTTGTAGATTGTTTTCTTGAACAATTTTCTCAATTTCCTTAGAGAAAGACCCTATAATGTTATAGAGTACCTGTTCACGATCAATAGACTTTTCAAATTCATCAATGAGTTTACCATGATCCTGTAGATCAATACACTCAGTAGAATTTTTTGAAATTCTGGTTAGCTCCAATTCAGCTTTAGCCATTATATCCAATGTCTCATTGGAGGAAGAATGATTGACACAAGATGAAACATTCTTCTTACCTTGGGATTTGGAAGAATCATCTAAGGAGTGACCCTTTGAGGTATTTCCGAGACACTTGACAAAGTTGACAGCTTTAGGATGCATTTTGGTATGCGTATGAGATTCTGTCCACAAAGTCAGATCGCTACAAACACAGACTGATGAGGTCTTAAACGTGTTTGCCTGCTCTGATACTAATTAAAAAAGCGGGGGTCTAACAACACCATCCAATGTTTATCTTAGCAATCTGTATGGACTAACTCCGAAATACTTTGCTAGAGAATCAACTAGACACTCAGACTTAATCTAGATAAAAGTATCTCAAGGAGTTAATATCTCTTTCTTGATTTGATTTTTAGTCAAGCTAAAAACAATAGCGAATACTTGGACGGTACCAAAGACCAGTGTCCAAGGATCAATAAATATCAATCAACAACCAAAGGTTGGATTTCCAATTGATGATCACGAACGCACTACCTGTATTATTTCAATTATATAAAGTATAATGCGGAAAAGAAATAACAAAGACACCAGAAATTTTGTTAACGAGGAAACCGCAAATGCAGAAAAACCCCGGGACCTAGTCCAGATTGAATACACACTGTATTAATCCGCTACAGACACTAGCCTACTGCAAACTAACTCCAGACTGGACTATAGTTGAACCCCAATCAGTCTCCCACCTATCCAAGGTACAGTTATACTCCTACGCCTCTGATCCCAGCAGGATACTACACACTTGATTCCCTTAGCTGATCTCACCCACAACCAAGAGTTGCTGCAACCCAAAATCGTAGACTTGATAATAAACAGATCTGTCTCAAACAGAAAAATCTATCAAAGGATAAATCTGTCTCCCACGGATAAACCCTAGGTTTTGTTCCGTATTTTGATATAAAATCAAGGTGAACAAGAACCAATTGATAATCCGGTCTTATATTCCCGAAGAATATCCTAGATTAATCAATCACCTCTCTACAATCCTTCTTGACTACACAAGCAGATTGTCGAGGAATCACAAACAGTGAGACGAAGATGTTTGTGACTTCTTTATCTTGCCTATCGGAGAACTCTCACGATCTCAAGTCAATCAATCGATTGTACTCGTACGATAGAATATACAAGATCAGATCACACAACTACGATAAAGTAGTATCGGTCTGGCTCAATGTAGTCAATATCGGATTTTGGTGAATATCGGTCGAGTACCGAGACGCGATATTTCGGTGAATACCGGTGAAATATCAGCGATATATCGGCCAATACCGGCCAATATCGGCATCTCGGTGAAATACCGAAACCGATATTATCGGCGGTATCTCGGCCATCTCGGCCGAAATTAACTACATTGGTCTGGCTTCAAAATATCAATGAAGTCTTTAAGTCGTTAACCTGATTTTAGAGAAGAAAATCAACGGTTAATGAAGATCGACTATAGCGGGAGCACTAGTAGCACACAGACGTGTGGGGATTAGTTTTTCACAATGCTAGATGTCTCCTTTATATAGCCTTCAAATCAGGGTTTTTCCTTGGGTACAAAGCAATCCTTATTCACCGTTAGATGAAAACCTGATTTAGATTCAAGCTAATATTTCTCAACCGTTAGATCGAAAACTTAGCTTGTCACACACACTTGGGTAGACGTTTACTGGGTTCGTGAAAACCATGCCCAAACGTGTACGTGTATGTTGGTTCAACATAGTAACCCAAAAGGTTAGCCATATGAGCATTTCATATTAACCTTGTTCTTCTTCACCATAACTAGTTCAATTGACTCAAATGAACTAGTTAAAGAGTTGTTCAATTGCTATGAGATCTTATGTAACTACACAAGACACAATTGAAACAAAGATGATTCGAGTCAATTGAATCGTCTCATGAACATTATATCCACGGTTTGCATAAAGCATTCCGTAGTAATTTAATATTTCATATTCAGAGCACATATTTAGATCATAACATCTTAAGTTCACAAACAAGTTTGCGGACTTAAGTTAATCGGGTGAGTTTTCCAAACTCAGCAGAAATTCTCGGAAAGAGAACTTCCGCCAGTTCGCGGACTGGGTTCGCGGACTTAGCACACAAACGAGTTTTGGAAAATCCAGCAAAAATTCTCGGTCAAGAACTTCCGACAGTTCGCGGAATGAGTCTGCGGACTGGGTTCGCGTACTTGGCAAGCCAATTCCACAATCCTCCCGCTTTCTCTTGATCAACAAAGTTCGAAAACTTCGGTTCAAGGAATACATGGTTATGTAATCTAAACTCTCATTTCAATCATTGAGATATTATCAGAGGATGCTATGTAGATGTCATTCACAGACCGATTCACGTCAGAGAAATTCTCAAAGTGATTGAAACTTTTCATTACTTTCGTCACTAGGTGAAGATAAACTTGATCAAAGCGAAACGTTTCACCAATCACGATTTCGAGATAAAAGATAAGCAATGAATGCTCAGCTCGAAATGTCAAATGTGTATGATCTAGTCTATATAGCATACGACTTTTGTCTCATAAGAAGTAGAAGATAGAAGAGATAGAATTTTGAGTGATAGATAAGTTCAAGTCTCCACATACCTTTTTGTTGATGAAGTTCCACGGTTCCTTGTATAGATCTTCGTCGTTCACAAACGAATCTATGATTAATCTAGTTGGAAATGCTTGATATAAGAGAGCTTACGGAGCTACGACTAAGTTCACCATAAAAGAATGATTAACTCAATCGTCTTATGCTCAATACAAGAAAAAATTATGGAGCATTTCAGTATACACATAATATATGGATCAGGGAATGATCAATACTGCGGCATATACAAAGATTCATTGTATTTTCCATCACTATTTGCACAATGACATACAATAGACATAATCCTTGTAAACAAAATATTTTAACCTATCTTCCATCAATAATTTACATAATAGGCTTAACTTTTGTTTGTCAAAAGTTCATCGATCTTGTATCAATACTCGCATATCGACATAATAAAGAGATAACTTTTGACATAGTATGGGACAATAATAGTTCACGGACGCAAACACACACATCCCATAGCATATTGCAATATATAAAACCATAAAATTTAATACTGACAAAAATCATCTTCCATACAATTTTTAGAATTTAAATAAATAAACCTAAAAAATAAAGATGAAAAAATGATGGACATAACTATGTGTACTCACAATTATGGCTATTCCAAACTCTAGTTATTCTTCCTAAGACATAAGAAATAAATTCTCATAAGAAGACTTTCTAGACATTAATAAAGTAAAACATCTACTTTAAAACCGATCACAAGCTCAATCAAAGTTCACGTTCGGAAGCTTCGCGGGTTTCGAGACTTTTGAGCTTGTAATTCATATCATCAACTGTGTCTTTGGAGAAGATATCCTTGTTGAGAATTTCTTTAGCCTGTGACTTTATGAGACCAAGGTCAGTAGTAACATTTTTCCCCTCAGTTTTGATCACATCAAGATCCTTCATTATATCAACAAGTTGCAGTTTTGCTTCCTCAAAATACTTAAGAAAGTCATGAACCACTTCAGCTGAAACCATATCCACATTCTCAACATCTTGGTGTGAGTAGGCATAGTAGCACGAAGCATTAGGTGCACCTTCTTCTACAAGAGTTCTTTTCTTCCTCCCTTTCGATTCAACACCAAAACCTTTTTCAAGAAATCCCTTTGCAAAATCACCATAGCTCGATGAAGAAGAAGACATTCTTGATAACCCAGAGAATAACCTAGAGTATGCGTACGTGATGCGTAACTCAATAGGTCGGGATTTTAAAGGGTTTCTTAAGGAAGGGATTTTTAGGCTTTCCTTAATTGACTCGTGCCAGTTACATGGGAACCTGTACGAGAACAATCTCAACCCAAGACAAAAAGTCGTGCGTACACAACCTTGTTGAAGGCTCTTGCAATCAAAATGACTCAAAAAAAAGTCTCATAGAGAAGCAACTTTTTTAGATTACAAGAGTAGCACCTTGTTTAACCAATCAAACAAATAGAAATTTTGATCATAACAACCAAATACTTGTGCAGTCATTTTTGCAGGATACACATGCTAAAGACGATAAGAAGTCAGCATGGGAATCCGAAAAACACCTTGACAACAAGTATACCTGAACACATCTCTCAACTAGGATTTCTGTGTGAGAGATTTTAACCTTGTGATTAATTGGCACAAGTATGAGCTTTCAGCTCATCAAATGTAAATTGTTTATGGTTAAACCCCTTTCTTCTGTACTTTGGAAGAAGACTGTTATGATGTGAAAAATTATCATAGAATTTACTATCATCATAATATGACACATAGTGAGGATTTTACCTGAAGAGTGTTGTCTCGATGGAGAACACAATTTGTTGATGATATCCTTATATCCCTCAATAATCAATCTTAGGTTGTCATCCATCTGCTCATATCTGCATTCTTTACTCGATAAATGATTCACATCGGTTAATATTATCTCCATTTCTGATAGGAGAGAGAACATGAATTCTTCTTGTACGATAAACGTTAACATGTCTATTATGCTTTTGTGCATTTTAGGAACTCATCGAACTGACCTTCCTGGTAAAGATCACAGGGTGTGTACCAAAACCAACTGGTTTAGACATACGAATGTCAGTTATACCTTTAAGAATTAAATCTAAGGTGTGTTGAAGTTGAACAAACGTTTGTTTTTAAACTTCAATTTCCCTTTTTGCACAATATGCCCTTTTGAATTACAAAAAAGGCACACTTTCTGATCACGGGAGTGATTAGAGATTTCAGACCTAACATTATCGTTCGGAGAATTCTTTCTTCCAAATGATGTGTGAATCCCCTGCACATTAGTTTGAGTGGGAAGAGAATCTGAAGTTACTTCTGAAACTGGAGCTCTTTCAGTTTGGATAGAAGTAGATGGCATAACATACTTTTATGAACATCCTTGAATGGAGAGTTTATTCAGAAGATGTTCAATATCCAAAGGCATCATTTTTAAGTTTTGCCTCAAGTAAGATACGAGTTGATCACACTTCAGGATTTTCTTTAGAAGAAGCCTTTTCACTAGAGCCACAGTCTTTTACTACACCAAGAAGAACATTGACATGTTTTCTTAACTGTTTGAATCTATCAACTTGAATTTTAACAAGGTTTAGAATTAGTTTACACTCTTTAGCTGTTTCCTCTTGAATAACAGAGTCAGATTCATTAGAGAAACACATGTCAGTGTTAGTCTGTTTCATTTGAACAATGGATTCGTCTATAAGAGAGATTGAGGGATCTTTCTCTTTGATAGATTTATTAGAAACATAGCTTTTATTTCTGGTGACGCGTTCATCAGAGATAGTGAAAAAGCGGGGGTCTAACAACCACACCTAATATTTCGATTAGCGATCTGTATGGACTAACTCCAATATACTTTCTAGAGAATCAACTAGAAAGTCAGACTCAATCTAGATAAAAGTATATCGAGGAGTTAATATCTCTCTCTTGATTTGATTTTACACAAGCAATTAGAAATCTGCGAGTCTTTATCAAATACAAGGATAATAAACTTGGATGGTACCAAAGATCAATATCCAAGGATCAATCAATTTCCAATCAACAACCAAAGGTTGGATTTCACAATTGATCGATACAAACGCACAACCTGTGATATTTCAATCATATAACAAAATATAATGCGGAATAGAATAACACAAACACCAGAAGTTTTGTTAACGAGGAAACCGCAAATGCAGAAAAACCCCGGGACCTAGTCCAGATTGAACACTACACTGTATTAAACCGCTACAGACACTAGCCTACTACAAACTAACTTCGGTCTGAACTGTAGTTGAACCCTAATCAATCTCACACTGCTTCAAGGTACAGTTGCACTCCTTACGTTTTTTATCCCAGCAGGATACTACGCACTTGATTCCTTTAGCTGATCTCACCCACAACTAAGAGTTGCTACGACCCAAAGTCGAAGACTTTAATAAACAAATCTGTATCACACAGAAAAGTCTACAAAGATAGATAAATCTGTCACCCACAGATAAACCTAAAAGTTTTGTTCTGTCTTTTGATAAAAATCAAGGTGAACAAGAACCAATTGATAAACCGGACTTATATTCCCGAAGAACAGCCTAGTATTATCAATCACCTCACAATAATCTAAATCGTATGGTAGCGAAACTAGATATTGCGGAATCATAAACGATGAGACGAAGATGTTTGTGATTTGTTTTTATCTTGCCCTATCGGAAATATAATCTCAATTCAATTATTCCAATTGAACTCGTACGATAGAAAATGGCAAGATCAGATCGCTCAACTACAAGAGAAGTAGTTTCGTCTGGCTTCACAATCCCAATGAAGTCTTTCAATAGTTAATCGACAGGGTCTCGAGAAGAAACCTACGATTAAAGGAGAATCGACTCTAGCAAACCAACTAGTATCACACAGGAGTTGTGGAGATTAGTTTTGCACAGTTTCTAGACGTCTCCTTATATAGTTTTCAAATCAGGGTTTGCAATCCAAGTTACCTTGGTAACAAAGCATTCAATATTCACTGCTAGATGAAAAACCTGATTTATCCAAGCTAATATCTTTCAACCGTTAGATCGAAACTTAGCTTGTCACACACAAATGAAATGTATTCATTTAGGTTTGAGTAACCGTACCTAGACGTGTACATTGGTTGGTTCAAAAATGGTTGACCAACGGTTAGCCATATGAGTGCTTTCATATCAATCGTATTCATCTTTCTCATAACTAGTTCAAATGACTCATAAGAACTAGTTCAAGAGTTGTTTAATTGCTTAGGTCTTTATACATAGACACAATTAAAACAAAATCAGTTTGATTCATTTGAATCAATTCATGAACAATATACCCACGGTTAACAAACATTTCATTCCTTATGATTTATTGTTTTAAGTCCATGAACTACCGATTTGAGAAATAACCAGTTTGGGTACGCGTACGGGTATGCGTACCTTAGCTACCGAATTTTGAGTTGGTTTTAGTTTCCAAACTCAGCAGACTTTTTCGGTTGAAAATGTTTCGCCAGTACGTGTACGGGTACACGTACCTAAGGTGACTGGTTTTTGAGTTCGTAAACTTCAAACCCAGTAGAATTTCACGGACGTGAACTTTCTCCCGTATGCGTACGGGTACGCATACCCAACCTATCTTCTTAACCAATACCGCATGCACACATATGCACACGCTTGGTTTCCGGCACATGGATTAATACACAAATGTGCGAACACACTAAATGCTTACATCCATAGATGGTTACATATTCTCAACTCTACAATTCAATCATTCAATCATTCTTCTATAATGTTATAACAGTTGTTAGACATAAAGAATCGACTATCGTCATCAAAGATATTTTCAAGATTGAAACGTCATCATGACTTTCGTCACGGGTAAAGATGAAGATGGTTAAACCAAAAGCTTACCAACACGTATTTCGAGAAAAGGATAGGCGAGTAAACTCGGCCCGAAATAGCAAGTGTGTATGTATGAAAACTATCATAATTATACGGCTGTTGTCTCAAGAGTAGATGGACTTTTGAGTGACAGGATGAGTTCAAGTCTCCACATACCTTTTAGTCGGATGAAGTTCCACCGGTTCCTTGAGTAGTTCTTCGTCTTTGCAAGATAATCACCATGGAGTTTGGAGCTCAACTATTCCTAACTATCCTAGATCGAGACTTAGTCATAAGTATACTAGAAATCAAGACATATAGTTTTGATCACTAATATTGAAAAACATGCTTGATATAGCAACGCATGCGAGTTCGACTGAGCAATGCTCTAACAATCTCCTCCTTTGTCAATTTTAGTGACAAAACTATCAATACATATGGATTACAAAATAAGTAAAACTTTGTAGCTTCTCGTCCACATGCTTGATCTCCTTGGCGCTTCAACGTTACTTGAAAACTTCGTCTTTTCTAAGTACTCCCATGATTCCAAAGGTTGTAAGTTCAACATCATAGTTGTTGAAGTTCCGTAGCCATAACAATGAGAAAACAAAGACTCTCGACCGTTGTTATACAATGTCATAGTATTATTACACAACATCAAAGTTCTCATATCGCAACTTCGACAACAATACTATGGTGATATGTATCACTCCCCCTTAGTCAATACTTCGTCTCAATATGAAAACCACTCCCCCTTACATAATGACCCGTAAAGCACGTAAATCATATGTATTTGTAGTGTGAACTACACATTAATTCTCCCCCTTTTTGTCAATAAAATTGGCAAAGGTACGAAAACGGGATCCTAATGAAAATTTTCATGGAGATACTTCAAGACCAAAGAAAATTACATACCAACTTGTTTAGATGCAATCATAAAGCCGAAGCTAAATACATTCATCACGGAGTTTATAAAGATACAAGATAACTCCTCAAATAATTTCACATCCGCATTCCCCAAAAAATATGTAAATTAAGCGCAAGTTCAAAAAAACTCTCCCCCATTTGATGTCATTCCCAAGAGAACAACAAGAGCGACCTTACCTTTACAAGAAAAGAAGGATTTTATTGGACACCAAAAACGATAAAGAAATGATTTTCTATATCCAAAATTCTCAATTAAACTAACCACAAGAGAACCCATGATTAATTTATTCGGAATACACAACCAAAATAACTACAAACGAATCTATGATTAATCTAGTTGGAAATGCTCGACATAAGAGAACTTACGGAGCTACGACTAAGTTTACCATAAAAGAATGATTAACTCAATCGTCTTATGCTCAACACAAGAAAAACTTATGGAGCATTGCGGTATACATATAAAATATGGATCAGGGAATGATCAATACTGCGGCATATAAAAGGATTCATTCTATTTTCCATCACTATTTGCACAATGACATACAATAGACATAATCCTTGCGAACAAAAGATTTTAACCTATCTTCCATCAATAATTGACATAATAGGCTTAAATTTTGTTTGTCAAAAGTTCATTCCTTCTTTTATCAACACATGCATATCGACATATAAAGGAGATAACTTTCGACATCATATGGGACAATAATAGTTCACGGACGTAAACACGCATATCCGATAACATATTGCAATATATAAAACCATAAAGATTAATACTGCAAAAATCATCTTTCAAACCAATTTTTAGAATTTAAACATATAAACCTAAAAAAGTAAAGATGCAAAAACAATGGACATAGCTATGTGTACTCACAATAATGGCTATTCCAAACTCTAGTAATACTTCTTAAATAAAACATCAAAATAAGAAGTTTTCTAGACAGACAAGAGGACTTTAACACCAAGAATCACAAGAGAAAAAGTTACTCATCACTCTCATCTTCGGAGTCCATGACGGTGGAACGAACCTTGTCCATGTCTTCCTTAATCTCGGGGTACTTGGTGGCAATCACAAGTAGTTTTTCTTGGACACAATTTACTTTGGTATTCAACTTACAAACACCTTTGTAAATTTTGCGAAGAATCTTCGAAGAAGAATCGCTCGAGTCATCAATTGTGTCACACCTTTGTCTTTTGCAATCATATTCCCTCATTCGACCAAAAGTACATGGCCGAACGAGTTTGGGAGTTCCGATGGAATTCCCAATGGGCTCAATGGAGAAATTGCGGCAAATACGCTCAATCAAGCAAGGGTAGCCTCACTTTTTGTCGATGGAAGTCATATCCAATATTTGACAAATAATGAATCCACAAATGTCGAGATTAATGGTTTCCTTCTTAAGGTAATAGACCAATTCCGCAAACTCACGGCTCCAACGAGAATTTTCAATTGTTGAAGGACAAAGGTTAGAAATCCCCAATTTTCCAAAAGCTTTCAAGGGAAATTTTAGTTGACTAGTGGGAAATTTTCCATTATTCTACACAACACTTTTTCCGCAAAGGTCCTTTGAAATGGTTTCTTGTGAAGGTCGTTCATCGCTTGGTCTAAGGAGGCGAAACTCACCCAAAGGAATTTCGGTAATTTTTGAAATCAATTCTCTATTGACTAGAATCCTTCTTCTATTGACCATGGTCTTGAATTCCATGTATTAACGAACAACATCATACATGTTGGCATAGAAAATTCTAGTAAGAGTATCAAAACCTTCACCAAGGCCATCAAAGATGTTTCCAAGCTTGAAAGTTTCAAAACAAGATAAATCCTCCTTATACCCACTTGTATCATCCAATTTATTTTCTAGAATAAACCCAGTAGAAGAAATATTTTCAAATACTTTGCTATAGGATTCATCCACAAATCTAATCCTAATAGAATTTTGTTCAATAAGAAGATCCATGAAAGAGGATGAAAAATTTAGGTTATTTGAAAAACCTTTTGAACCCTTAACACTCTTCATGATTGTAGAAGAAAACAAGAGAGTGGGTAGAAATTACTTACTTGATTTTTTATCTTGAAGAATCCCTTCACAATTGTTCTTCAATCAAGCTTTAATGGAGAGAAAACATGAACCCTAGAGTCGTTCACGTACGCGGACTGTTTGGGGTGGAAGAAGAGTATGCGTACTCCAAACTTCTTTTATACCCACTCATAGGCTTGGACCCTTACACGAACCACGCCCCACTAAAGGTAAGTAGGTTTTTGAAGGTACATACATTGTAAAGGAAAGTACCTACTGAAAAGCTTCTTAAAAAAAGGAATTAAATCAAAATTAACCCGTTACTTGCCCCATTTCAAGTTATGTACAAATGGGGTGTAGCCAAACCTCAAATCAGGTGTTTGGAAACTGCAGAGAATTTCTCATGCGAGTTTTTCGGTTGACATTTGTAGCTGAATCAGAAGTATACTAATAATACTTAAAATCATTTGGGCTCCTTTTCTTATGACCAGGAATTGACCTTTTCTGATAAATAGTTTTTTTGCCAATTACATATGAACTCTTATTGACTTCACATGAATTGGTATTGGAAACAGTTTGTTCATAATCAAAAGATTTGGCAGGCACATGACTTTTATTAGAGCAATTCAAATTTTCCAGGGATTTTAGCTTTTCTAAGAATTTCAAAACATTTTCAAACGCCCTAAACAGATCCTTGTCAATTGATCCTTTATGGTAGTATTCCTCAAAGAGATTAAGAGTAATTCTTGTGAGAGTCCATACCTTTGAGCGTTGACTATGTTTTCTTTGAAAATCCTTTTTAATTTTTTTCCTTAGACTGTTTTCTCACATCTAGATTTTCCGACATACTAGATGGAAAGTGATTATTATGAGGGACCATAGGTCTAATGAATAATCTTTGAACAATCTTTAAGGAGCTCTGGTGTGCGTTGCAGATGCCATGAGCAAGTCTCCCAAAAAGATTTCTCATAGGGATAGACTTTTGAGAATCGAACAAACACAAACTTATAAGGTTTTAAGGTGTTTGCCTGCTCTGATACCAATTGAAAAAGCGGGGATCTAACAACAACACCCAATATTTCGGTTAGCAATCTGTATGGACTAACTCCAATATACTTTCTAGAGAATCAACTAGACAGTCAGACTCAATCTAGAGAAAAGTATATCGAGGAGTTAATATCTCTCTCTTGATTTGATTTTACTCAAGCAAATAGAAACCTGCGAGTCTTTAACAAATACAAGGATAATAAACTTGGATGGTACCGAAGACCAATATCCAAGAATCAATCAATTTCCAATCAACAACCAAAGGTTGGATTTCACAATTGATCGATACAAATGCACAACCTATGATATTTCAATTATATAAAAAAATATAATGTGGAATAGAAATAACATAGACACCAGAAGTTTTGTTAACGAGGAAACCGCAAATGCAGAAAAACCCTGGGACCTAGTCTAGACTGAACACCATATTGTATTAAACCGCTACAGACACTAGACTACTACAAACTAACTTCGGTCTGGACTGTAGTTGAACCCTAATCAATCTCACACTGATTCAAGGTACAATTGCGCTCCTTACGTCTTTAATCCCAGCAGGATACTACGCACTTGATTCCCTTAGCTGATCTCACCCACAACTAAGAGTTGCTACAACCCAAAGTCGAAGACTTTAATAAACAAATATGTATCACACAGAAAATTCTACAAAGATAGATAAATCTGTCTCCCACAGATAAACCTAAAATTTTTGTTCTGTCTTTTGATAAAAATCAAGGTGAACAAGAACCAATTGATAAACCAGACTTATATTCCCGAAGAACAACCTAGTATTATCAATCACCTCACAATAATATAAATCGTATGGTAGCGAAACTAGATATTGCGGAATCACAAACGATGAGACGAACATGTTTGTGATTTCTTTTTATTTTTCCTTATCGGAGATATAATCTCAAGTCAATTATTCCAATTGAACTCGTACAATAGAAAATGGCAAGATCACATCGCTCAACTACAAGAGAAGTAGTTTCGTCTGGCTTCACAATCCCAATGAAGTCTTTCAGTCGTTAATCGACAGGGTCTCGAGAACAAACCTACGATTAAAGGAGAATCGACTCTAGCAAACCAACTAGTATCACACGGGAGGTGTGGGGATTAGTTTTGCACAGTTACTAAACGTCTCCTTAAATAGTTTTGAAATTAGGGTTTGCAATCTAAATTACCTTGGTAACAAAGCATTCAATAATCACTGTTAGATGAAAAACCTGATTTATCTAAGCTAATATCTTTCAACCGTTAGATCGAAACTTAGCTTGTCACACACAAATAAAATGTATTCATTTAGGTTTGAGTAACCGTACCTAAACGTGTACATTGGTTGGTTCACAAATGGTTGACCAATGGTTAGCCATATGAGTGCTTTCATATTAACCGTATTCATCTTTCTCATAACTAGTTCAAATGACTCATAAGAACTAGTTCAAGAGTTGTTCAACTGCTTAAGTCTTTATACATAGACACAATTGAAACAAAATCGGTTTGATTCATTTGAATTAATTCATGAACAATATACCCACGGTTTGCAAGGATTGCATTCCTTATAATTTATTGTTTTAAGTCCATGAACTACCGATTTGAGAAATAACTAGCTTGGGTAATCGTACGGGTATGCGTACCTTAGCTACCAGATTTTGAGTTAGTTTTAGTTTCCAAACTCAGGAAACTTTTTCGGGTGAAAAAGTTCCGCCAGTACGCATGCCTAAGATGACTGGTTTTTGAGTTCGTAAACTTCAAACTCAGCAGAATTTCACGGACGTGAATTTCCGCCAGTATGCGTACGGGTACGCGTACCCAACCTGTCTCCTTCACCAATACCGCATGCACATATGCACGTACTTGGTTTCCGGCACATGGATTTATACACTAATGTGCAAAAACACTATATGCTTACATCCATAGGTGGTTACATGTTCTCAACTCCACATTTCAATCATTGAAACATTCTTTTATAATGTTATAACAGTCGTTAGACATAAAGAATCGACTATCGTCATCAAAGTTATTTTCAAGATTGAAACGTCATCATGACTTCCGTCACGGGTAAATATGAAGATGGTTAAAGCAAAAGCTTACCAACACATATTTCGAGAAATGAGTAAACTCGGCTCGAAATAGCAAATGTGTATGTATTAAAACTATCATACTTATACGACTTTTGTCTCAAGAGTAGGATATAGAGTAGATAGACTTTTGAGTGACAAGATGAGTTCAAGTCTCCACGTACCTTTTGGTCGGATGAAGTTCCACTGGTTCCTTGAGTAGTTCTTCGTCTTTGCAAGATAATCTCCATGGAATCTGGAGCTCAACTATGCCTAACTATCTTAGAACAAGACTTAGTCATAAGTATACTAGAAATCAAGACATATAGTTATGATCACTACTAATATTGACAAACATGCTTGAGATAACAACGCATGCGAGTTCGACCGAGCAATGCTCTAACAATCATGATGTGAAAAATTATCATAAAATTTACTATCATCAAAATATGACACATAATAGGGATATTTACCTGAAGAGTGTTGCCTAGATGGGGAAGTCAGCCTGTTGATGATTTCCTTATATCCTTCAATAATCAATTTAAGGTTGTCATCCATCATCTCATATCTGCATTCTTCACTTGATACATGTTTCACATCAAGGTTATCATTATCTCCATTTCTGGTAGGAGAGAGAACATGAGTTCTTCTTGGACGATATATGTCAAAAGGTCTATCACGCTTTTGTGCATTTGAGGAACTCATTGAACTGACTTTCCTGGTAAGAAACACATGACGTGTACTAAAACCAATTGGTTTAGACATACGAATGTCAGTTACACCTTTAAGAATCAAATTTAAGGTGAGTTGAAGTTGAACCATAGATTTGTTTTTCAACTTGGGTTTCCTTTTTTGCACTTTATGCCCTTTTGATTCACAAAAGAGACACACTTTCTAATCACGGAAGTGATTAGAGATTGCAGACCTAACATTATCGTTTTGAGATTTCTTTCTTTAAACTGATGTGTGAGTCCCCTGTACATCAGTTTGAGTGGGAAGAGAATTTGAAGTTACTTCTGCAACTGGAGCTCTTTCAGTTTGTATAGAAGTAGATGGTATAGAAGACTTTTCTGAACATCCTTGAATGGAGAGTTTACCCAAGAGATGTTCAATTTCTAAGGCATCCTTTTTAAGTTTTTCCTCAAGTAAGATACGAGTAGATCGAACTTCAGGATTTTCCTTGTAAGAAGTCTTTTCTATTGAGTCACAGTTTTTAACTACACCACGAAGAACATTGACATGTTTTTTCAACTGTTTGAATCTATCAACTTGAACTATAACGATATTTATAATTAGTTTACTCTCACTACCTGTTGAATCTTGAATAAAAGAGTTAGATTTCATCATGATAACACATGTCAGTGTTGGTCTGTTTCATTTGAACACTAGGTTCGCCTATACCAGAGATTGAAGAATCTTTCTCTTTAATAGACATATTAGAAACAAAGTCTTTATTTATGGTGACGCGTTTATCAAAGATAGTAGCTCTGTCCATAGAGTCAGATCGCTACAAACACAGACTTTTGAGGTCTTGAACGTGTTTGCCTGCTCTGATACCAATTGAAAAGAGAAAAATATCGTTTGGTCCTTTTTTAGGTGGGCCCATGTCAGTTTAGTCCTTTGGTCAAACGCCTTTACTGTTTGGTCCATAATTATTTAAAAATATTAAATGGACAAAAATACCCTTCCGTGTTAATTTTTACTTATTTTTTGTAGCAGTTCATTCGTCAAAATGAACTCCTGTTAATTTATACTTATATTTTCATAAATCACCTATATAAAATAGGGTTCATTCCAGAAATGAACTCCATATAAAAACCTAAAAAAACCAGAGTTCATTCCAGAAATGAACTCCATATAAAACCTAAAAAACCCAGAGTTCATTCCAGAAATGAACTCCATATAAAAACCTAAAAAACCCAGAGTTCATTCCAGAAATGGACTCCATATAAAACCTAAAAAAACAGAGCTCATTCCAGAAATGAACTCCATATAAAAACCTAAGAAAATAGAGTTCATTCCAGAAATGAACTCCATATAAAAACCTAAAAAAACAGGAGTTTATTCCAGAAATGAACTCCATATAAAACCTAAAAAAACAGAGTTCATTCCAGAAATGAACTCCATATAAAAACCTAAAAAAACAGAGTTCATTCCAGAAATGAACTCCATAAAAAACTTCATCTTCAACAGCAGCAGCAGATTTTTAGGGTTTGACGAGTTCATCTTCATCATAATTTCCAATAGCAGCAATAACAAGAAAACCAAAAAACCTAATTAAATCTTCAACAACAACAGATATATATTGAATTAGTCTTCATCTTCATCATCATCACCAATCGCAGCAAACATCAAGAAAAACAAAAACCTAATTAAATCTTCAACAGCAGCAGATATATCTCTGACAGCAACAACAATAGCAGAAGATGCCTTCGTCTTCATCTTCATCGTCTACATCACAAACCAGTTTATTCCATAAATGAACTCCGTCATCTTCATCTTCTTCGTCATCAGCAACACTCGTCTTCATCATCTTCATCGTCTCCATCATCAGCATCAACAAAAACAGATGAAAAAACATCAAAAATATTCATCACAAACCAGTTCATTCCAGAAATGAACTCCGTCATCTTCATCTTCTTCATCATCAACAGCACTCATCTTCATCGTCTACATCATCAGCAGAGAAGAAAAAATCCTAAAACTCATCTTCTTCAACAACAACAACAGATGAGTTCGTTGTAAATCGTTTTCATCACATACAACCGCATCAACAACAAATAAAACATGATTTTCACCTTCGAATCACCATTGTTACAGCAGCAGGAGAAAGAAAAAGAAAGAAAAGAAAGTGGAGACGCCATTGTTAGCTTCTAGCAAGAAGAAAAAAACAAGAAAAAGAGAGAGAAATTCTAGATCTGAAAATATAGGAGAGAGAGTAAATCTAAGAATGATTTATTCTCTCTTACTTTTTGACTATATATATGGTCCTTATCCAAAAGGGTATTTCTGCCACTACAGGATGACAATTACATCATCCATGATATCACCCTAGGACCAAACCATAATTTGTAGGACCAAACTATAATTTATATTCCCAAAAAGGACCAAAGAGACAGTTGACTGAGTCAACTGGACTAGACTCTCTCTAATATATTATTCCTAGGACCTAATGGTATTTCCTACAATTGAAAAAGCGGGGGACTAACAACCTCACCCAAAATTTTGATTAGCAATCTGTATGGACTAACTCCAATATACTTTCTAGAGAATCAACCAGACAGTCAGACTCAATCTAGATAAAAGTATATCAAAGAGTTAATATCTCAATATCTCGATTTGATCTATACTCAAGCAAATGGAAATCTGCGAGTCTTTATCAAATACAAGAGAGATAACTTGCATGGTACCAAAAACCAATATCCAAGTGTCAATCAATTTAAATCAACAACCAAAGGTTGGATATTCTAATTGATTGATCTTAACGCACAACCTGTGAAATTTTAATTATATAACAAAATATAATGCGGAATAGAAATAACACAGACACCAGAAATTTTGTTAACGAGGAAACCGCAAATTAAAAACCCCGGGACCTAGTCCAGATTGAATACCATACTATATTAAGCCGCTACAGACACTAGCCTACTACAAACTAACTTCGATCTGGACTGTAGTTGAACCCTAATTAATCTCACACTGATTCAAGCTACAGTTGCGCTCCTTACGTCTCTGATCCCAGCCGGATACTACGCACTTGATTTCCTTAGTTTATCTCACCCACAACCAAGAGTTGCTACGACCCAAAGTCGAAGACTTGAATAAACAAGTCTATATCACACAGAAAAGTTTATGATAATAGATAAATCTGTCTCCCACAGATAAACCTAAGAGTTTTGTTTCGTCTTTTGATAAAATCAAGGTGAACAGGAACCAATCGATAAACCGGACTTATATTTCCGAATAACATCCTAGAATTATCAATCACCTCACAATAATCTAAATCGTATGGTAGCGAAACTAGATATTGCGGAATCACAAACGAGGAGACGAAGATGTTTGTGATTTCTTTTTATCTTGCCCTATCGGAGATATAATCTCAAGCTAATTATTCAATTGAATGCGTACGATAGAAATTGGCAAGATCAGATCGCTCAACTACAAGAGAAGTAGTTTCATCTGGCTTCACAATCCCAATGAAGTTTTTCAGTCGTTAACCTATTGGGTCTCGAGAAGAAACCTAAGGTTAAAGGAGAACCGACTCTAGCAAAACCAACTAGTATCACACATGAGATGTGGGGATTAGTTTTTCTAGTTGGTAGATGTCTCCTTTATATAGCTTTCAAATCAGGGTTTGCAATCTAAGTTACCTTGGTAACAAAGCATTCAATATTCATCGTTAGATGAAAAACCTGATTTAACCAAGATAATATCTTTCAACCGTTAGATCGAAACTTAGCTTGTCACACACAAATGAAATGTATTTTATTTAGGTTTGAGTAACCGTACCTGAACGTGTACACTTAGTTGGTTCACACATAGTTAACCAATGGTTAGCCATATGAGCACTTTCATATTAACCGTATTCATCTTCTTCACAACTAGTTCAAATGACTCCAAAAGAACTAGTTGAAGAGTTATTCAATTTCTTAGGTCTTTATGAATAGACACAATTGAAACAAAATCGGTTTGATTCACTTGAATCAATTCATGAACAATATAGCCCCGGTTTGCAAAGATTGCATTCCTTATTGATTTATTGTTTAAGTTCATGAACTTCCGATTTGAGAAATATAACCAGCTTGGGTACGCATATGGGTACGTGTACCATAGCTACCGGATTTGAGTTTACAAACTCAGCAGAAATTTTCGGTTCGAAAACTTCCGTGGGTACGCGCACGGGTATACGTACCTCAGGTGACTGATTTAACAGTTTGCAAACTTACAAACTCAGCAAAAATTTTCGGTTCGAAAACTTCTGTTGGTACGCGTACTCAACCTGTCTCCTTCACCAATACCTTATGCACACATATGCACACACTTGGTTTCTGGCACATGGATTTATACACTAATGTGCGAACACACTATATATGCTTCATTCCATAGTTGGTTACGTAATCTCAACTCTACATTTCAATCATTGAAACATTCTTCTATAATGTTATAACAGTCGTTATTCACAACTATCGTCATCAAAGTTATTTTCAAGATTGAAACGTTATCATGACTTTCGTCATGGGTTAAGATAAAAAGTGGTTAAAGCGAAAACTTACCAACACATATTTCGAGAAAAAGATAGGCGAGTAAACTCGGCTTGAAATAGAAAATGGGTATGTATGAAAACTATCATATTTATACGACTTTGTCTCAAGAGTAGAAGATAGAGTATATAGACTTTTGAGTGATAGATAAGTTCAAGTCTCCACATACCTTTTAGTCGGATGAAATTCCACTGGTTCCTTGAGTAGTTCTTCGTCTTCGTAAGATGATCGCCATGGAGTCTGGAGCTCAAGTACACTAAATTGTCATAAACCGAGACTTAGCTATAAGTAGTCTAGAAATCAAGACAATTTGACAACTAAACTTGACAAACATGCTTGAGATAGCAACGCATGCGAGTTCGACCGAGTAATGCTCTAACAATTGGTGTGACCGATCACAAAAGAGTTGTGTAATCGATCCTTGTGATTGGTGTAAACGGTCCTAGTAATTAGTGTAAACGGTCCTAGTAATTGGTGTAACCGATCCTGGTAATTGGTGTAAACGATCCTAGTGACTGGTGTGACCGATCACAAGCAATACGATAAGTATATGGTAAACGGTCCTGGTAACTTGTGTGACCGATCACAAGTATTCCATATTAAGGTATAACTGATCCTAGTGATTGGTATAACTGATTGAATCCATGAATGTGATTTGATATTTGATCAATCATATAGTTGTCTTGGAATACAGATGAACCAATTCTAAACTTGTTTGGAAGTGTGGTATAATCGATTCCAAGATTGTAAATATGGAAGATGATTTACAAAGAAAAGATGTCAACATACTTTGAACACGAACAATAACTCTTATCTTTTATTGTTCAAAGATATTCCTTAATTACCCAAGGAGATCCCGGTCCGAAATAAATTAAGAATCTTTTAATTAAGGTTGTTAGTTTTATATGCTTTAATTACCAGCAATTAAATGCATATCTCTAGAGAATAAAAATTAGTAATGTGCATTTACTAATTGGAGATTTTCTATTGAGAGATTTAGGAAAATATTGGACAAAGCATCTCCTGGAATTATGAAAACCGAATGGGAATTTATTGCATATCTTGAGAATACTTTCAGTTTTGAAAATTCCTTGGTATCCAGACATTCTTGGTCTATAAATACCTAAGTTTTCATTTCTATTAAACTATCCTAAGAGCAAGGAAAACTTCATCTTTTTGTTGTTTCTGGTGGAGCCATCTATCCGGAGAGGAAAGTACCCTAATTAGGCGAAATCTCTTACGACCGCTCGTTTAAAGACTTCTGTGGGATCAAGAAGCTCTACGAGTACCGCTGGTGGGAAGCTAGATAATTGAAGTTTATTAGTTTTCGATTGATTTGATTGACTAATGGTTGTTGAACTTTGATTTCACCTAGTTTTTTTATTCTTGGGAATCTTCTCTTCTGATATAAGATTCACTCAAACTAGATCGAAGTATCGACGGGACCTTTAGAACTGTTTGTAGATCTAAAGACATCTTGTGATAATCCATTGTTAACAGACTCCGTTATGTGCGTGATTGATCACAAGAGATTCAAGTGGTGTTGCGCAGGTTTAATTGAAGATTAAAGAAAATTTGAAAACGAAGAAGATTTCTTATTGGTTTCTCATATCTTTGTGTAGCACAAACCTTGATCGGCTGGGATCCAACTAGAATCAGATTTATTCGATTGATTAGTTGTGTGAGATCGGTAACACCTAATAGTTCTCTTGAGATCTATTTTGATTGTTACAAATCCGAATCTTATTACTTAGGTAATAGAGATTGGATTGATCTAACCAGGCAAAGGATTTTATTAGTTAAAACGGCAGATCCTTTGCATATGAATTGTGATATATTTATCTGGAAAGAATCAATAGAGTTGTTACCAAACAGATTTGTTGTTCCTTTACTGTTTGGAATATGATCCAAAGGAATTGTTCTGGTGCGTGCACTCATTGAAAGTCGGAAGCGCAGGAATACTGAAGAAACTAAGTGAACTAGGGTTAATTGCTTGGTCTCAACTATACGAAGTTGGTTTAGATTTTGTATAACTGCTTAATTTTGAGAGTATTCAATTCTGGACTAGGTCCCGGGGTTTTTCTGCACTTGCGGTTTCCTCGTTAACAAAATCTTGTTGTGTCATTTACTTTTCTTTTCAGCAATTATAATTGTTGTTATTATAATTTAAAGTAAACTACACAAACGTTAACTCTGCTTTACTTGATAGTGATCCTATAGAGTTTGGTTAAGTCCGAACCTATTATCAAGTAATCACACTTTGATTATTGTATTGTCTCGATCTCGTATCCATATACGATCACACAAAGTGTGAATACCGATTTGTCATGTTGTCTCGACTTTGTTCATAGACAATCACTTTCGGTAAGAGAACTTATAGGTGGATAATTAAAGATTATGGTGTATTTGGGTACCCTCGTCTTTTCACTTTCAATAGAATGCAATAGATTTATTTAGTGCTGCTTAATCCTACTGGCCTTTCCTGATTCTCCGCTCACTGTTCTCCATGTTCGGAGTAGTTAAAACTTGGCATGATGTTGAGCTGCAAGACTGAACTACAAAGTTGCAGCTGCAATAAGGCACTAGAGGTGTTGCAGAAGATTGTGTAGTTGCAAGATGGATGAGCTATATGGAGATCTGATATTGCAGGGAAGGATGGTTGTGAGCATCCAAGAGCGCCAGTTGTTGCTGCTATGAGACAAGCTACAGGTTGTGGTGGTGTTCTAAGAGCTCTATATGAACTGAATCAGTCATGAAATGGTTTGAGGGAGTATGGACTGAGTTTATCTGAATGGGTGAGTGGTTACTAGATGAATGTTAGGAAAAGAATGTGTATGGAATGAGTGAAAGAATTGACAGAAAATTGGGCTAAAAACTTAAAATTTGTTTGGCGCAGATGAGTCGGTCGTGATCATGTACTATCGTTTTTTTCGTCGGGCTCCCACTGCGGCAACAATCATCATTCTAGGGTTAGTTCTTTAATTTTAAATTTCCAAATCTGACACCTAAATGTGAGTCAATTTACATTCTTATTAGATGCTAATTGTTTAGATGTTATAAGTGGAAACAAGTTTGTAAAATATCCATAATCACGAATGAGGAGGAATCAAAAACTGCTTCGACTATGAAATTGTAAAGGTAACTTAAACATTTGTATACAATTTCATAATTCACTAGATTTATGCCCGTTCTAAGCACCAGGCATTTTTTTCTTTTAACTTGGTGTATGCTGGGCTTTTGTGGAAATGCATTTTTGATTGCAAGAATTACCGGTAGGTCATATTATGCTGGGCTAGCTTAATGGTTGGTCCTTTCCTCAAGCCCAGTTTAACCGGAGGTCCAAAATAAGTTTTTTGGACCAATTTTTTTCTTCAGGGTCCATTACACGTGCAAGTTTAATGAAACATATTTTTAAAATGACAAAATTACCCTAGATATATGTGTAAGATCTCCTTCTAAATCGTTATTTATATTATCTCTTCCTACAACTCGAGATACGTCAACGAAGATTTGAAGAAAAATCCATTTGAAAATAACTTTGTTAATGAAGAAAGTATCACCACTGAGTAGTATCGAAGGATTCATCAACAAAATCGACATACAAGATAAGTTTATTTCTTATTAATCTTTGATTTCGGTCGTAGTTCAATTTAATGGTTTCAAAAACCTAATAACTTGAAATTCTTCTCCATACAATCGGTTTTTAGATCTGTAATCATCTTTCCATTATCTATAATTTGAGCTAAAGAATTCGAGAAAAAAAATGGCGATTTTTTTTAGGATTCGTGACGGAATATCGATCGCCTACCAATCTTAATCCCGTTTGAAATTATAACATAAGATTCATAATCAGAAAGTCTAGATCCGTGTTACCCATCAATTTCTCTTCGTAAACTAACTAGTTTGAATTTTAGACCTAATCAGAGTTTTTTGGGCTTTGAGTTTTAGTATGATTCAACAGTGTATATATGCTGCACTGAAGAAAAAATATTGGTTTTGTATACATAAGATTTGGTATATTCATATTTGTGTGTAAATGATATTAATTTATTGTTTGTTGGCTTTTGCAGGTTCATTGTTATTTTTTTTGATCTGGATTGGTGTTACATTCTTATTAGTTTGAGGAGATAATCATATTTTCAGGTTAAGCTTTTTCAATTTTTGGTTCTTTGTTTTTGTGTATGATCAACAACGCAGATTCGCTATTCTTTGTGATATTAGTTCAACAATGTAACTAAATTGTCATGTTTTCATATCTTTTCAAACATGTAGATAATTGTGTACAAAATCAATTAATTTTGATTTATTGTTTTGTTTTGCAGGTTTTATTGCAATTGATGTTGAATTTTATTTAGTTAATGAGATTATTATATTTTCCAGGTTTGTTTATATTGTTTTCATTCATTTTTGTCTATGATCTGATAGTGCATTTAATTTATAGTGTTCAATATCAGTTTTTATTAATGTATTTTTCTTTTTTTCTTCTATATGATGTAACATTGCATATCTACTATAATCTTTTTTGTAGAAGTTCATTCATGTGAACAAGTTTCCTTGTTGTTTGTTTCATTAATTATTTATGGTATGATAGTGCATATTATCTATACTCTTCAATACAAGTTCAGTCATGTTTTCTATTTGGATTCAAATGTATTCGAAGTCGTCCAAACACTCGTCATGAACCGGGAGGTACTATTTGAACTGAAGCTCGAACTGAATCTGTTCTTAATTAAAAGTTTCTAAATGATAGATTTCTATATCACAATGCATATACCCTATAGATTTCAGGTTTGTTTAGAATGCATCACTGAAGTTAAGCTTGATATGCTTCTTAATCCAAAAACAAAGATAAAACACAATAAAACCATCATTATTGAAAAACAACAACGTTGCTTATGAAAACCTACTAGTAATAGCAGCAATGTCAAGTAAGGCTTCAGTATTGGAGTGCAATGAAGCAAACCGCACCTGTTTCAGGGATTTCGCGAAATACCTATTGATTCATTCCACCACCAAACTGAGAATGATCAAACATCAAATCCTATTAACCAGTAAGGCCATTTCATGGTTACAAAGAAGAATGGTTTTGTTTATGACATGCTTTTGTAAGGATAGTATTGGATGTATTTGTTAGCACTTAGCAATTTACCAAATTTCAGTTTATATCTAACTCCAAAATCATTAGAAATTGATTGAACACGGTAAGTACTTAATAATTAGGGTCTTGAAATCCAAAGGGAACGAAGAAAGGTAAATTCCGTTGAAGTAAGTAGATTCATATATGTAGTGTAGGATAGCTAGAGATCATTGAAACAAAAAGCACAAACAAAACTGACTACTAAATCATCCAAATATATCTTCTTGAACTCTTAACTCCAAATCTATCTACTTCTCCACCATTTAATTGAAACATACTCTCTTTGTTACTTCAATAGAACTCATGTCCTTAAACTCTAACTCCAATGTATTAACAATGGACATTTGCAAGAAAGCAACAATATATTAAAACTAAAGAAACTACTATAGCAACAAATATGATAATTTTACTTTACTTTCCCCTTCATACTCTCCTTCGAACAACTTCTTAAGGATGTACGTTTTTCTTCTTAGAATCTGAAGTTTCTTCCACCGCCTTCAACTCTTTCTTGGACTCATCAACCTTGACAAAAGTTTCAGCTTGTTTTTCTTTTTTCTGCAAAAATCCGTAATCAACATCAAATTAAACAAATTTTAAAAACCCAACAGATGATTTAAATCAACACAACTAGTAAAAAGATTATATTGAGATTTAAAAACCTGATTCGAAATTATAGAGAAGACTAACCTGATGAAAAGACGAAAAAGATTCAACAAGAAGAGTTGCGCTGCCAACATGGAAAGACAACGAAGCAGTAACATGATGAAAAGATCTTATTGACCTCTTTCTTCGAACCGTCATTTGGGGCACACTAAAAAAGTTTGGGGCATATTGAATAGGACAAAAACAGGGTTGGAAATAGTGTTTCTAAAGTCCCCCCTATCCAGCCATTTTTCATGAAGGCTAAAATACTTTTGAATGATTAGTGTTTAACTAGTGTTAATTTTAATAATTAGTTGTTAATGATTATAGTTAGTGTTAGTGTTAATTTAGGATAATAATTTTCTTGTAAAGAGATTGAATGAGTTATTATAGAAGAAGAAGAAGAAGATGAGGAGGAGGAGGAGGAGGAGGAGGAGAGGAAAAAACTCCTGTTTTTTGAGATCTTTGTGATTGTTGATAGATTTTTTATCCAAATTCGACTGGGGAAGGTGAATCTTCATCACGTAAAGCTAAGAAAATACACATAAATTACGATGGAGATCCGGAGATGGCTTATTTGTTGGATTATGAAAATGATTTTAACCAAACTCAAACTCAACTTTTTTCTCAAGCTCAAGATGATGACTTTGTGGAGCCAAATCCCGAAGATGAGTACATGGATGAAGAACCCAATGCTAATAATACACAACTACAGTTGTATACGTTGTTTAATGTCCATTTTGTAGCTTGAATTCACCAAAAGGTTGGATTTTTGTATGTAGTTTGGCGCAACAGGGTTAGGTTCGACACATAATATGGATGCCGAACCTTGATAAATATGAAAGGTTCGTCTTTTAAGATTGAATTCTTTATAAGACGTTATTTAATGTCCATTTATAAGCCGAACCGTGTTTCGGCCGAACATCTTTTTATTGTTTTTATAAATTTCAAGTGTGGTGGTTCGGCTTATAAATTTAGTCACTACAAAGACGAAACCCGTATTTTTTTAGTAGATATGATTTTCTTGTCTAACACGAATGAGCCGAAATTTGAAGTTCGGCTTTAACCTTAAATTACGAATGATCCGAACCTAACCCTGAACGTATGTATATTTATCGTCTAAGCTTGTGATATTGCTGTAGATTGTTCCCGAAATGGTAACTATGAAGGATCAACCACCACATGTTGATGTCAGTCACGAAGACACTAAAGATCACTTCCAAACTGACTTGGTAGGTAATCTATTTATGTTTTTTTATTATTTTCAAGTACGTTGTAATCAAAATCATTAATATAACTTAACTTTTGTACTTGTATCCATGTAGACGTGGAAAAATCGAGACGAAGCCGTTGCTTGGGCTGAGGAACATGGTTTTAAAATAAATTGCGTCCTAGTTAAAGGTAGACAAAGCCTAAAGGAGCGGGTTGAGATGGTTTGTGAGAGAAGAGGGTTGAACGTGAACAAGAAGAAAAAGGGTGAGGTATATATTGGGAAGATCGGGAGAAAGTATACCAATCTATATAAGCCGGGTCAACTTCACAAGGATCGTCATGCAACTCTTCTAAGTTAACCCAACTTAATTTGTTCTCTTCAATTTATCCCAACAATCAGTGGTAGGATCGAGATCATATTCGGCATTCCATGCACTATCCGTACTTTTAGTTCCCTTAGAAACCTTCGCTAACAACTTGAACTTTGATTTCTCTAGCACCGGAATCGTTTGGATAAATCCATATTGACGGAGTACTCGACAAGGATCAAACAATATAAAGCCTTCGGGATAAAAAAAAAGGCTTGTAGCACATCCCTAATGGCATATCTTCATCTTCAACAACTTCATTCTTCTTGTATGGCTGAAATACGACGTCGTCAACAGTCAAAGAGTCTAACTTTTCTCTCAAAGCTATCAAGAATTCCTTTTTATTCCTCTTCTTATTTTCCTTGAAAATCCATTTGCCCGAGGTGAGGAATGTATCTACCCATTTTTCATCTTCCTTTGCCAATTTCAATTCCGGGAAATGGTCCTATATCCATACCTCATCAACAATATGGAAAAAAAAAAACAAAACTTATTTATTAGGATCAATGGAATTGGATCATTGAGGATATCAACTTTGGGAAACACAAGAAAGTTCGGCTGATATAGATAAAAAACTATATGCCGAACCAAATAAGTTGATCAAAAAATAGTGTCGCATTGTCAGGTTCGGCTTAAAAAGTTAAAATCGTAAGAGTCGAACCTTGTAAAAAGTAGGTTTGGCAAAAACCTAAAAGCTAATTTTAAGCCGATTTTATTGATTAAAATTTAACTATAGTGTGTAAACTTACCTGAAGCATGGTGAAATAACCTCCAATATTTGTACTGGTTAACTTAGATGCGGTTCCAAGTTGCTCAAATCGGAAAGAAAGGGTCGCGGTTCCCCAAGAGTACTTGTGGCAGCATTTCATATCCCTTAACAATTGAAGATATTGAGCATTCACTTTGTTCCCACTATTATAAGGAAATATTACACTTCCTAGAGTATACAACAAATACGCGGCAGCAGTGCGCTTAGCTACGACATCGTCCATAACCAACTCTCCCTTTGAAATTTTCTCATTTGTGTCTCCAAAATACTTTTTCAAAGCGGTGAAGTTGATTTTCTTCAACCTATTTGTACTAGAATCCGCAAAATTCACCTCTTTAGCAACGCAACAAAACTCCAATTCTGTCTTGGATTTTAGCCAACCAAGAGTTTCCTCAGCCAGTACATACAACTCATCCCAAGTCATTTCATAAACCTCAGATTTCACATTTTTCCCATTCATTCTAAGACCACTAATCTGTTGTGCATCATCAGGAGTAATTGACATCTCGCCAAAGGGGAGATGAAATATGTAAGTCTCCTAACAAAATCTCTCACAAAATACTGAGCTTGTAACTGTATCAAATTCCTCTTGTGCATAGAAAATGGTAGGCCATAAACCAGAGCCTTGTACTAAAACCACCACCTCAGGAACCTCTTTGAAAATATCCCAATATGCGGCACTCTGGTGTCTAAGTACGTAGACTACATCCCTGTGATCTGGAGTCTCATAAATTCTCTTCTCCCATGACTCCTTGTAGCCAATCGACACTCTTCCACCATCTTCCGGAAGACCATGGGGCAAACCATTCTCGCGAGAACGTGTAATATTATCATTACTAGGAATATGCTTACCTGTCTCCCTGGATATAACGACTTTCTTCTTTCCTTTCTCTTGTTTTTGTTGTGTTTCTTGTTCTAGTTCTTCTTGTGGTTCTTCCTCTTCATCGCCATCACCTTTATCTTCATCATTGTCATTCTCTTGTTGTACATGCAAATAGAAAGTCGTGTCAGTTCCCATTTTCCCTCATGCAAGTTCTTGGTGCCACCACCTCGAGGTTTGGGAGTTTTAGAATTATAAGGAGTTACTTCCATTGTTCTCCTTTTAAGATTCTCTTTTAATTTTCCAGGATAGGTGCTAAAACAAATATCACACCTTAATTAATTCTCCAAAATAAATAAATAATATGATTCGATTAAATAAGGTGATAAGTAACCCATAGATGAACAAGTTTGCAAAATGACACACCCATACACAGAGTAAAGTTCGGCACACCCGATTTTTATCAAACTGAGCCGAACACAGTAAAATGGATTAACAACTATCAATATTGAAGTTCGGATAAAAAATGCAAACACCAGCCGAACATTAAGGTTTCGGCTGATCCGATATTCAAAGTAAAACATTTTTTTTTGCCGAACTGTTCTTCTTCTGAAGAAAAAATTAAGTTCGGCTGATACATTTCAACCGAACACGACTCTGTAACTACCAAAATGACGAAGATTTTGCAATACATCTCATTCTATCAATCAAATATGAAAAAACAAGTTACGGGTTTGTGGGAAGTACCTTTCAATGTGCAATTTTAAAGAATCAGGGTTTATCTCTTGCTCTCCAATACTAATTAATCCACTATCCTCTTCAACTCCATCTTTTCCAAAAACCCTAGATTGAGATGCTACAGAAGCAATTCCCGGATTAGGAATCCTACCTCTAGCACATCGCTTATAACGAGGTGACATATTGTACGTGTGTTTATACAAAAAACAGAGTTTTGTGAATAAACAATTTTGATTTTTGAGAAGAGTTGGGTTGTTCTTCTTTAAGAGGGAGAATAAGAGGGAATAAGAAGAGAGAAGAAGAGCGGGAATAAGAGTTTAAGTTTAAATTTTGTTTTATTTTAATTATATAACGGTTAATTAGTGGGACGGTAATTAATTAGTGGATGGGTTAATTAGTGGGAGGATTTTTGTAGGATCAGAATTTCACGACAACGATACGCTCGCGAAATTCTTAACAACGAATTACAAAAATGTCCCAGAGCACTTTGAGAAACGACACAATAGGTGATATTAGCTTAAACATAAGAAAAATGTAATAACTTTGCGAAAATTGGAAGATCTGCGAAATTAACATTTGTAAGCTTGCGACATCATCGCAAGCCAGATCCGAAATTAGGGGAAATCTTAGTTGTATATGAGCTGTCATCCACTAGGTAGCATCCTATATAAAGAGAAAGGTATGAGAGAGAAAAGTAACTGGTATTATTATTATCTTCTTATTCTTCCCCAAAAACCAGGAGAGAGAGAGCTCCAAATACTCATTAATGGAGTCTCAATTGTAATTCATATGTAATTCAACAATCATAGTGAAGATACCTAACCCCGTGGATGTAGATCATATTGATCGAACCACGTAAATCTTGTGTCTTATTTTCTATTTTCATTATCTTTATCTTTATTTTCATATCAAATAAGTTTAGATCTAGAAATCATAGTCATGATAATACAAGGGGTGTGTTGTAGGATCCCCTGCAACTACATTTTGGCGCTAGAAACAGGGAGGAATAAAGGATTTATCCTTCCTGTAACTTGTTGGATCAAGAAATTTTCATGAAGATTAGCTACCGTTCATATTTTTCTAGATCTACAAAGTTTAAGTTCAAAAATGAAAATTTACATGAAAAGAGTGAGAGAAAAAATTAGTTTTTGTGGTGAAATTTAAGGAAAAAATGGAAGTTTCAGTGGAAGATTTTCATGTTCAGGAGAAGAAACAAGGGACAGACGAAGATAAGATAAGAGGCAGGCGCTGTAATTTCTGTCACAAACAGAAATTCACACAGATGGTTCAAGGCTAAGAGAACAACAAATAGGTCACGGGTTCGAATTCGCAGAGACACATATTTTTCATTTTCTTCTCATTTGCATGGGAGAATAAAAGAATAAGGAAAAAAGTTATGCGGAGAGGTTCTTGCACAATTGGTCCAGAGAGCAGTATGTGTGTTCGTGGTCGCAAGTTCGAATTCGCCTGCGAACATAGTTTTCTTATTTTTAACAGAGAGCGAAAAAATGATAATTTCGCAATATTGTTTCATTGTTTCACAAACAAGAGGCAGCACAATTGGTCATCTGCGAAGTTAATGAGTTCATGGTCGTGTGGTCAAGTCCCAACACATGCGTATTTTTTCGCACAGATATTTATTTTATTATTTCGCACAGAAGAGTGTTGATGATAATTTCGCAGAGATATTTCGCAAAGAATAAGCTTGCACAATTGGTCACGAGGCATGAATGCAAGCAGCAAGTCGCGAGATCAATTCTTGCTTCTCGCATGTTTATTTTTGTTACGCGAAATTTATACAGAAGTCCCTCTCACACAATTGGAATTTGATTACTTCGCAATAACTTTGATTATTTCGCAAGAGAGGCTTAGCACAATTGGTATGGTGCGAGAATATGCAAGAAGCAGGTCGAGGGTTCAAGTCTCACTTCTCATACTTCTTTTTGCTGCGCGAAATTCATACATTTCAAGGCATTTATTCACTTCCCTGACAACACTAGTGACTCACATGAAAGATAAGTACCACCTCCTTGAACATTTTACTTTGTACTAGAAACGAATAAAAAGATTTTGATTTGATTTACAAAAAGCAATTAAATCGCATGATTACAAAGATTTCAAGATTTCAAAGATTATAAAGATTACTAAGATTTCAAGATTACAAAGACTTCAAAATTACAGAGATTTCGAGATTTCAAAATTACATAAAACTGAGAAAATTCAATTTATATGTTTCTCTAGAATATTTCTTTTGCAGAGAATAAAAAGATTTTTGATTTGATTTACAAAACGCGATAGAATCGCAGAACTATAGAGATTTCACAACTACAAAGATTTCAAAGTTACCATGTATTAGAATTTCTCTTGAATGTTTATTTTGATTCAAATGATATGATATTATGAGAATGAAAGAATGAATGAAAGAGATGACAGAAATGAAAGAATGAATGAAAGAGATGACAGAAATGAAAAGATGAATGAGAGAACAAAGAGACGCGAAAATTTCGCAGAAACGAAAAAGAGAAAGGGGCGAACCTTTATGGCGTACACCCTAGTTCGCGAATACAATTTTGCAAGAGGAAAATGTAAGACCTAAAGTACGTCATATAAGGGGGTACCTGTTGCATGGCTCAGGGAAAGGTTACACCGCCCCCGGAACCTCAGTCATGGAGATTTGGGGTCAATAAAGCCCATCCGAGAGACGCACCTTGGATTCTCAGCTTAAGCTTATTGTAGGATCAGAATCTCGCAGCAATAATGCCTCAACGAAATTATTAACAATACAACACGACAATGTCGCAGAACAGCTTCAGAAATGACATAATAAACGACGTCAGCTAAATCATGAGAAATATGATGGTCCTGCGAAAATTAGGGAGTTTGCGAGATTAACATTTGTAAGGTTGCGAGAATTTCACAAGCCATATCCGAAAATAAAGGACAGATTAGTTGTCATCCACTATGTATTTCCCTATAAATAGTCATTCAGTTGTAAAGGAAAAGAGAGAGATCTTTTTTGAGTGAGAAGCAAGTAAATAGGAGAGAGAAATTTTAGAGCAATGGTTATTCTTGATTCCTTTATCTTCTCTTGTAAGATTGTTCAAAGATTCATCAATAAAATTAAGAATGTTAATCCAAAAATGAGTTGAATGTTAATGAAATCTTGTGAGGGGTGTAGTGTAGGATTTCCTGCAACTACATAATGGCGCTAGAAACAGGGACTGAAGATTGAAAATTAAAGATTGTTGTTGAGATTGTTCAAATCAAGAAAGTGATTAAACAAATCAGTGAACCAGTTGAAAGAAAAATGATTAGAGTCAATGGAGATGACAAAAGATTGGAGTGTAATATGATAAGAAAAACAATGATTAATGAATTCCATGAATACATTAAAGGAAGGATACATAAACGAGATTTTGAAGGAAGGAAGGTTATGGCGGTAGAAAAAACATCACCCTTAAAAGATCGGGAAAAGCAAAAAATCACATTCATGGCAACAGAAATACCAAAAGAAATTTGAACCACACATCTCCATAGGTTATTACAGTACCTATTACACGAAAAGAGAAGGAGACAACAACAAAATCCATGAAAGAATGGATACTGAACAAAACTTTAGTCGATACAGGAAGTTCAATGGATATAATATTCTATCATGCGTTCAAAGGAATGGGATTCAAAGATGAAGAAATGTCTTGTTCAACATATCTTGTTCATGGCTTTGGAAATCCACAACAAAACCTAAAGGAGAAATAGTGGTGCGAATTCCACTAGGAGAGATCGAAACACAAGTGACACTATGCATAGTGGATATGGAATCACCATATAATATGTTGTTGGGGAGGCCATGGATACACGCAATTAAAGCTGTAGCATCAACGTTGCATCAATGCATCAGGTTCCCCATACCAAATGGAGTAGGTGAAATTAGAGGAGATATTGACAATGCGAAATTATGTTATCAAATTGAAGTAAAGCGTTATGAAGGACGAGCAAAAAAGCGACAATTTCGCATAAAAATAGCAAAGGAGGCAAAGAAAGAAGAAGATGATAAAAGAGTGTACATGATAAGAGCAAAAGAAGGTAAAGGAATACCCAGCGAAATTTCGGAGGAAGGAGATGGACCTGCGAAGATGATAAAAGAGCCAACACCAATGGGAGAACCCCAAGGCCAGTTATACTGCGGCAGAACCAACAAAAGAAGTAAATGTTGGGACTATAGAAGAACCCCTAATACTGAGGATTGGAACCAAAATGGATGCAGAAGAGGAAGAAAGAACTATCAATCTTTTGCGGGAATATAAAGATATTTTCGCGAGGAGCATGGATGAGATACCTGGAATAGATCCGTCAATTGCATGTCATAAGTTGGAAATTAACAAGAATGTGAGACCATTTAAACATAGAATAAGAAAAATCGCAATAACCTACCATCCTTAAATATAAGAAGAATTACAGAAAATGCTTGAGGCGGGAATTATAAGAGAAGATAAATACCCAGAGTGGATAGCAAACATGGTTGTTGTTCCAAAGAAAAATAAAGGGATAAGAATTTGCATAGATTTCACTGATTTAAACAAGGTTTGCCCTAAAGATAGTTTTCTATTGTCGGATATTCCTCAAATGGTTGAATCAGCAGCGGAAAATGATAGAGTGTCTTCTTTAGATGGGTACAAAGGTTATAACCAAATCCCTCTCGCCGAAGAAGATCAAGAGCATACTGCTTTTTTTTTCGCTCCAAGAGGTTTATACTGTTATACAAAAATGCCGTTTGGTTTGCGAAATGCAGGAGGAACGTATCAAAGAATGGTAGAGAAGGTGTTCGCGAAATGGATACACAAAACATTAGAGGTGTACGTGGATGACATGTTGGTGAAAAGTAAAGAATCCAAAGATCATGTACAAGATTTGAGGGAGATTATTGAACAAATGCGGCATCATAACATTAAACTGAACCCTGAAAAATGCATTTTTTGGGTTGCACCGGGAAAATTTTTAGGCTACATTATATCAAAAGAAGGAATACAAGTTGATCCAGAAAAGGTACAAGCAGTTCATGACATGCCAACACCAGCAATGATAAAGGATGTACAAAAATTGAACTGACTTTTAGCTTCGCTAGGAAGATTCATTTCGCGATCATCAGACAAATGTAAAAAAATTTTCAATATACTCAAGAAGGGTGCGAAATTCAAATGGACTGATGAATGTGAAAAAGCTTTTCAAGGGATCAAAGAACACCTCATGAATACATCTATTTTACAAAAGGCAGAACCAGGAGAAGAATTATTGATCTATCTTGCTGGTGGACCCGGAAAAGCGTGAAAAATTAAGCGTAATGAAAAACGGGCCTACAGTAATACCGCAAGTGCACGGTCGTCAGTTGTAGCTCGTGCAAGTACGGGTCGATCCACAGAGATTGGGAGTGTTTGGAGTTTCTAGCTATTTGGGCTCTAAATTTGCTATTGGGCTTTGGTAACTTCTAGGCACAGTGGGCTTGGCTTTGGTTTTGGAATGGTCTTGGATTCAGTTGGCTTTGATGAATTGCTTTGGGACTTTGAGTTCTTTGGGAATGAACTGGGCCTTTGGTTTTTGAACCTTAAGAGTGAACTGGGTTTAGTTGGCTGGGCCTTAGGCTTGAACAGAAGAACAGTGGGCTTTTGTAATGACTGGACTGGGCTTGTGCTGTGAGCCAAGCTCAGTTGCAGCAGCAGCAGTGGCAAAGAAAGCAGCAGCAGCAGCAGTAATGCACAGCAGGGGAAAGAAAGCAGTGCACAGCAGCAGCACAAGCAATGCACAGCAGCAACACAACAATGCAAGTAGTAGCAGCAGCAGAACAAGGAGTAGTTGAAGTAGCAGGAGCAAAGACAATGCAATAAATAAAATGTAAAGAAGCAAAGACAATGAAGTAAAGAAGACTAACAAAATAGCAAAGAAAACAAAACAAAGAACATCAATGACAGTGGAGGAAAACAAAAGTAACAAGGAAACAATGGAGGAAATGGAACAAACCAAGGTTGTTTTAGCCAAGGGCGGTGGAGATGGTGAAGGTGAAATGGTGAAGGTGAGCCTAGGCATACTACTAGAGTGGGAAGAGAACCAGTTTGCTCACAGTCACTAGTGAGCACTAGTTTCTCCCCACTGCTCAATCAACACAATGCTTCAAAGGCTTTAGCCTAACATTCACACAAAACAGTTATAAAAACAGCTATAAAAACAGTGATAAGAAGCCACAAAAACAGATAGATAACAAAGAAGAGCAGGAAAAAATGTTAGGCAGTGGCTGTTTTTGGTTAAATCCTTGTCCCTAATGGAGCTAGGTGGAGGTTCTAGCCTGCCTATGTTCCAGGGCATACATAAATGGAATAGAAGGAGAAGAAGCTTGCTAATGAGCACTAAATTCCTCCATTTCTCAATTAGCTCGATTTACAAGAATTATAACCTAAACTTCCACCACTAACAGTGAACATACTTAACATGAATTACACAAGACAATAGAACATGGACTAGACATTTAAAACAAAATCACAGGGACTGAAATGAAACATGAACTGGAATTAAACATAACCAAGCATGGAACTAGAAATTACCAAACATTAAAATTAAACTAACATAAACCTAATTGCACTAACAGTTGAAAATTAAATCAAAATTAAACTTGCTAAACACAAAATTAAAACCTAAATTGAACTGTTGGAATTGAAATTGACATTAAAACAAACTTAATTGTAACTGAAATAGAAATTTGATTTGGAATTTGAAATTAGAAATTAGAAGTGAACCTAACCCAAATTGGGTGGTTACTTGGCTAGTCCAAGAACACCTTCTACACATGATACATATCCCCTATTTATACCCAGGACACCCAATTAGGGTTTACAAACCAAATCCCTAAATTTCCCCCAAAAACAGTAAAACTAGGGTTTTAAATTCATCTCACCAATCATGATGAAAGTTGTTTCTGACTTCGACCCACGTTGCTACATCTCCTTCTAGCCTTCCTGCACGCTTCGAATTCGTCTATAGACTCACTTATTTTACTGATTTCTCACCTAGGGTTTCAGAGAAAGGAATGGTGAGAAATCAGTGAAATAAGGGGCTAGAGAGAGGGGGGAAAAGGGAGGGTAGGTGATGGTGGTAGATATGGCGACGTTTGGTGGCTGTGGCAGGTATGGAAGTAGCAGGTGGACGTGATGGTGGCGGAATGGGTGTTTCTGCAGAGGAATGGGGGAGAAGTACGGAAGAGAAGAAGGGAATGAGAGAAAAAACTCTCGATGGTTTTTAGGGTATAGGAATTTTCACTGTGGAGCATGTACATCGGAGATGATGATCAGAAACGTTGAGCGTTGGATGCAAATATGGTTGGTAGATCTAACGGTAATATAAGAGATGAATCACTTCGACCGTCGGATTGTGAAATACAACGAAATCAACGGTGTTAGATGATGTTAGGTACTGTAGTGTAAAGCGGGAGTATCTAATTTTGATGCACAGGCATAGAAGCGATCGTTGGATTCAACTACAATCTAATCTGAAGGCTTGGAATTTATGCGCTGTGGCGTTTGGCAGAGACTTCAGATTTTGATGCTCTATGAATGAGCGACCGTAGGATGATGAGTTGGATCCAATCTGACGGATGAGAATGGAGGCGGTTTTGGTTATAGAAAATGGGTTTGGGTAAGGGTTTTGGGCCTTGGGTATGCCAAGCCCATATCTTCTTTAAGAGCAATTCTTCCTTCTTGAGCCCATTTCTAGTCTTTTGGGCTTATGCGCACCATTCTTCGCGGCTTCCTTGTGTAATTCCTCCCCGCTTTTCACTACTTTTCTGCTCTTTTCGTTCCGCAATTCATCCAAACTTTATTTACAACCTAAAAATGCAAAATTAAGTAAGAAAAATATTTATTCTTGAAAACAATGAAAATACAGAATATGGGATAAAATGTAGAATTACTGCACAAAAGATGAGTTAAATGCCAACAAAAAGGGATAAATATATACATTATTTGGCACTCATCAAATACCCCCAAACCTGAATTTTACTTTTCCTCAAGTAAAACAAAACTAAGGAAATCCTACCTATACCACTGTCGCTGGTCTCTCGAATGCATTTAGCGTATGCACTAAGCCTTTTAAACCACTAAGTGTCCCTAGTGGACGAGTTGAAGTCTCGTGAAGGTTTGCTTAGAACGTACCTACAAAGTTCTAGGTCAAAATATAAGCTCAGATTCCATCAAATGTGACATGTGCAAGTCAGTTTAAGCTCACAGCAAAATGGAGATGTCAATCTAGCTATCAAAGGCACAATCCTAGCACTGATAACAAATAAAGACATGTGATAAGAGTGTAAAGTGTATCTACACATGTGTAAAGAAAGATCGGATGTTATGACTACTAATCACCAAGAGATAGTTTTTAGGCTAAGAACCGAATTCTAAGCCAAGCTAGCTGTCCGGCTTTACGAGAATTGTGAATGTTCACCCAATGAGTTGGTGATATTTCAGTTTACCCGCGTTATACTGCTCTACACACTCTCTATTTATAGCATACAAATACCCAATTTTTTCAAACCCTAAAATTAGAAATTAGGGTTTTTCAATTCCCAAAATTTTTCACCTAAACTTTGAATTGACGTCGACCCATGTCTCTTTTCTTCTCTCTCGGTCCTTCTCTGCCTCCAATTGCGTCAATTGCTCCCTAATTCGAGGTGTTTTATCAACCCTCACCTAGGTCAGTTGGTGAGAGGAGTTAAAGCAACTCGGCTAGGGGGATGGTGTGGTGTCGGGTGATGATGGTGAAGAAGTGATGGCGCTGCAGAGGTGAGGTGGTAGAGATGGTGGAGCAGGTGAGGGTCGGGAGAAAGAAGAAGAAAGAAGGAGGAGAAAACGATTTGGGTTAGGGTTCTCTCTTTTGGGGTATAGGGTAATTAATGTTTGAGTGTGAGTCAGTTTCATCAAACTTCTATGTATTGCGATGTTTAGCCGTGGGATGTGTAGATGAAGAATGATCTAACAGCCAAAAGTGAAGATGCTGGCAGCGACCGTTGGATGCAGATATACAACGAAATTAACGGCGCCAGATGGAGTTAGGTGTTGTAGTGTTAAGCGGAAGTATCTGGGTTTGATGCGCAGGCAAAGAAGCGACCGTTGGATTCAACTACAATCTAATCTGAAGGCTTGGAATTTAGGCACTATGGTGTTTTGCAGGAGCTTCAGATTTTGATGCGCGATGAAGGAGCGACCATCGGATGATGAGATGGATCCAATCCGACGGCTGAAGATGGATGCGGTTTTGGTTATAGAAAATGGGTTTGGGTAAGGGTTTTGGGCCTTGGGTATGCCAAGCCCATATCTTCTTTAAGAACAATTCTTCCTTCTTGAGCCCATTCCTAGCTTTTTGGACGTGCGCTCCATTCTTTGCGGCTTCCTTGCGTAATTCTTCCCGGCTTTTCACTACTTTTCTGCTCTTTTCGCTCCGCGACTCATCCGAACTTCATTTATTACCTAAAAATGCAAGATTAAGTAAGAAAAATATTTATTCTTGAAAACAATGAAAATACAGAATATGGGATAAAATGTAGAATTAATGCACAAAAGATGAGTTAAATGCCAAGAAAAATATATAAAAATATGCACTTTTTAGCACTCATCAAATACCCCCAAACCTGAATTTTACTTGTCCTCAAGTAAAACAAAACTAAGGAAATCCTACCTATACCATTGGCAGGCCCGGAGATATGTATAAAATTAAGCGCAATAAAAACGGGGGCCTACAGTAATACCGCAAGTGCACGGTCGTCAGTTGTAGCTCGTGCAAGTACGGGTCGATCCACAGAGATCGGGAGTGTTTTGAGTTTTCTAGCTAATTGGGTTCTAAATTTGCTTTGGGCTTAGTGGGTTTGATAACAATAGGCTTTTGATTAAGCCTTTGCTTTCAAAGTAAAAGTAAGATGGGCTTGACCTTTGGCCTTTGGAATGAACTGAGCCTTGTGCTCAGTTGGTCTTAAAATGAATTGAACTGGGCCTTAATAATGAATTTGGGCTTGGAGCCTTAATGAACTGGGCTTTGATTAAGCCCACAGTTGACTGAATTGGGCTTCAGTTTGAAGTGAGCTTTGGGCTCAGTTGGCTTTTGGATTTGGTTCAAACCTGGGCTTGGTCTTGAACTGAGAACTGAGCTTGGGTTTTTTGGATTGCTGTGAGCTTTGGAGCAGCACCAGAAGGGTTGCAGCAGCAGCTGCAGCAGAAGCAACACAGAGAAGGCACCAGCAGCAACACAAGCAATGAATGCAGCAACAGCAGGGAAGCAACAGCAGGGCAAAACAAGGCAAGAGGAAGAAAACAGAGAAGCAACAGAGTTGCAGGGCAGTGGAAGCAAAGATGGCAGTGAAGCAAAGACAATGCAATAAGAAGCAAAGACAATGAAGAAAATTTAACAAGACAATGACTCAACAAGCAAAACAAGGCAATATAGCAAAGGGAAAGAACACAACAACTACAAGCAGAAAACAGTGCAAGATGAACCAAGGCCTAAGGCCAAGGGCAAGGATGATAGTGAAACTAACAGAGCAAGGCTAAGGCAAGAATACAGGCAAACAAAAATGGAATGGCAAGATAATCAGCTTGCTATGAGCACTGATTTCTTCCATTGCACAATCAGCACATTGCATCCTAAGCATACAAAAGGAATGGCAAGATAATCAGCTTGCTATGAGCACTGATTTCTTCCATTACTCAATCAGTTCAATGCTTCAAAGCTCTAACCTAGCATTCCACTTCTTGACAGTGAATTAAAACAACAGTGAACTAAACATGGCACTAACATTAAACAGGACACATGTAAACAACATCTAACAGTAACAACACACATTAACAGAACACATGATTAAACAGGAGCAACAATTTTAACAGGAGCACATTTAACAGGAGACAAACAGGATATGAAAACAGGAAATTAAAACATGAAATTAAAACAAGCACATTAACAGGAACTTAAAATTAAAACACAAATTGCAATAAAAAGTGACAGAATTTAACAGAACTTGAAATTAAAATTGAAACCCTAAATTGAAATCTAATTGAAATTTAAGAACTGAAATTAAACCTAAACTAACCCAATTTTGGGGGAATCTCGGCTAGCCCAAGAACACCTTCTACACCATGATACATATCCCCTATTTATACCCAGGACACCCAATTAGGGTTTACAAACCAAATCCCTAAATTTCCCCCAAAAACAGTAAAACTAGGGTTTTAAATTCATCTCACCAATCATGATGAAAGTTGTTTCTGACTTCGACCCACGTTGCTACATCTCCTTCTAGCCTTCCTGCACGCTTCGAATTCGTCTATAGACTCACTTATTTTACTGATTTCTCACCTAGGATTTCAGAGAAAGGAATGGTGAGAAATCAGTGAAATAAGGGGCTAGAGAGAGGGGGAAAAAGGGAGGGTAGGTGATGGTGGTAGATATGGCGACGTTTGGTGGCTGTGGCAGGTATGGAAGTAGCAGGTGGACGTGATGGTGGCGGAATGGGTGTTTCTGCAGAGGAATGGGGGAGAAGTACGGAAGAGAAGAAGGGAATGAGAGAAAAAACTCTCGATGGTTTTTAGGGTATAGGAATTTTCACTGTGGAGCATGTACATCGGAGATGATGATCAGAAACGTTGAGCGTTGGATGCAAATATGGTTGGTAGATCTAACGGTAATATAAGAGATGAATCACTTCGACCGTCGGATTGTGAAATACAACGAAGTCAACGGTGTTAGATGATGTTAGGTACTGTAGTGTAAAGCGGGAGTATCTAATTTTGATGCACAGGCATAGAAGCGATCGTTGGATTCAACTACAATCTAATCTGAAGGCTTGGAATTTATGCGCTGTGGCGTTTGGCAGAGACTTCAGATTTTGATGCTCTATGAATGAGCGACCGTAGGATGATGAGTTGGATCCAATCTGACGGATGAGAATGGAGGCGGTTTTGGTTATAGAAAATGGGTTTGGGTAAGGGTTTTGGGCCTTGGGTATGCCAAGCCCATATCTTCTTTAAGAGCAATTCTTCCTTCTTGAGCCCATTTCTAGTCTTTTGGGCTTATGCGCACCATTCTTCGCGGCTTCCTTGCGTAATTTCTTCCGGCTTTTCACCACTTTTCTGCTCTATTCCGCTCCGCGACTCATCCGAACTTCGTTTATTACCTAAAAATGCAAAATTAAGTAAGAAAAATATTTATTCTTGAAAACAATGAAAATACAGAATATGGGATAAAATGTAGAATTACTGCACAAAAGATGAGTTAAATGCCAACAAAAAGGGATAAATATATACAATATTTGGCACTCATCAAATACCCCCAAACCTGAATTTTACTTGTCCTCAAGTAAAACAAAACTAAGGAAATCCTACCTATACCACTGTCGCTGGTCTCTCGAATGCATTTAGCGTATGCACTAAGCCTTTTAAACCACTAAGTGTCCCTAGTGGACGAGTTGAAGTCTCGTGAAGGTTTGCTTAGAACGTACCTACAAAGTTCTAGGTCAAAATATAAGCTCAGATTCCATCAAATGTGACATGTGCAAAACAGTTTAAGCTCACAGCAAAATGGAGATGTCAATCTAGCTATGTAAGGCACAATCCTAGAACTGATAACAAAAAAAGACATGTGATAAGAGTGTAAAGTGTATCTACACATGTGTAAAGAAAGATCTGAAGTTATGACTACTAATCACCAAGAGATAGTTTCTCAGGCTAAGAACTGAGGTCGAAATCTAGCTAGCTGTCCGGACTTTACGAGAATTGTGAATGAGTTGGAGGTATTTCACAATTACTCGCGTTGTACATCAATGGCATACACCCTCCTTGCTTATTACAATAAAACACAAAAGATGACTCTTTACATGACTCTTATTTACATTGACTACTCTCTTTTATTTTTGGAACAAGAGAGAATGGAATTGATAAATACTTGATTTTTTTTTATTTATTTTTTTTTGAATAAGGAAACACTTTTGATACATATACAAAAGGAAACAAAAGATTACATGACACTTTGCAAGAGGTATCCCTTTTTGATGCACCCAGTTAAATTCGATGGTTGTCTTTCTTAATGTAACCTCCACCTTCTATCCCAACCAACCAAAGAACAAGCTAGTCAAGTTTCGTTCAGTATTCTAAAGTGATTGGCAATCGTGACTTCCTATCAAACACCTTGAAGATCGAGGCTATACATGTATTGGTAGATCGTGCGCGTGCAAGTTTCTTATCACTATGTGAATTGTGCTAGAATCAGGGTGCCTAAATATCTAGACTAAGACTCCTAATAATTACATATTTGCACAAGAGTCAACATTTCAAGGTAAATGAGCTCGATTTTTATGTTTTGTTTTTTCAATTTTTAATTTTTTTTATTTTGATTTTTCAATTTTTTTGGAATTTTTCAATTTTTTCAAAAAGATGGAGTTTTGTTTTCAATTATGGCATATTATCGTGGTATCTACTCTATACCCCCAAACCTAAACTAAACATTGTCCTCAATGTTTCAAAAGATAACAAAATTATAATGCAACATATGAAGAGGAACATGCTAAGTAGAGAAAAAGGAAAGAGAATACCCGATTTCGGCGAAAGCAGAATTAAAACTCCGTTATCCAAGGCAAAACTCCAACATATTCGGAGTCACAATGGATGAGCACAAAATATATACAAAAGGAAATTTAACTAACACATTATCTACAAGAAAATTTGGTTTTTAATGGGATTGGACTTTTTGGGAAAAATTTGGTTTTGTCGGGAGACATTTGGCTTTGATGGGAAAAAGAAAAATTTTGGTTTTTTAGGGAAACATTTGGAAAACTTTGGTTTTTATGGGAGAAATTTTTGGTTTTTGAAATTGGGAGCAAGCCCACTGTTGGTCCTCTAATGGAATGGGAGGAAGGCTGCGGCCCACGAAACACTAAGTTTTAATTTTGAAAGTTTAATTTGGCCTAGTTGGTTAAGGCCCGACGTTTGTTTTAAAACTTTGGTTTCGAGGTCCACTCTTGAGTGGAAACAAGCCCACAATCGGTTACAAGCTCAGCTGGGTTTAAACCCAGAGTCCAAAATACAAGTCCAATGAAAGAATTTAAACAAGCCCACAAATTAAACAAACAAGCCCACAAAAATTAATTACAAACCCAACAGAAAATAAAAAACCCAAAAATTGGCTTTAATATTACAAGCCCACAATTAAAAATTGGAAGCCCACAATTCGGGTTCTCTTAAATGGGTTACCTTTTAAGCACAGCCCAGCTGCTCTGATATTGTTGCAAAAACCCAGTTGGGCTTTGGTTCTTTTCCTTGGTGGCGTCCCAGCAGAGGAAAACAGGTTCAGAACAGCAGGCCCAACAACAAATGAAGTGAAGCAGATGCAGATGCAAATGCTATGCAGTGAAATGCAAAAATAGCTAATAAAACTACAAGAAAAACACAGCACCAATCCCCGGCAGCGGCGCCAAAAACTTGGTGGGCCCGGGAAAGCGTATAAAATTGAAGCGAAATGAAACGCGGGCCTACAGTAATACCGCAAGTGCACGGTCGTCAGTTGTAGCTCGTGCAAGTACGGGTCGATCCACAGAGACTGGGTGTGTTTGGAGTTCTCTAGCTATTTTGGGCTCTAATTTGTTGTTGGTTAACTATGAAGCCTTTTGGGCTTTGGTTCTTTGGATTGAACTGGGTCTTTGCCTCAGTGAACTGGGCTTCAGTTTGTACAAACAATGGACAGTGGGCTTAGAGAGTTTTTGGTCAAGAAGAAAAGAAGTGACCAGGAGAGACAGGTAACAGTGAGCAACAATGGCTCTAGGCCAAAACAGCAAAGATAGAGGAAGAAGGCAGTGAGGCAATAATACAAAGGCAGTTAGCCTAAGGCAAAGACAATGAAGAAAATTAAACAAGACAATGACTAAACAGCAAAGAACTAAACAACAATGCACTAAACAAAGCAGTGACAAAAGATTGTGAAAGTGATGAAGATAGTAGTGAAATAATGAGGCAATGGATGATAAAACAATAAACACAAGGTAATAGTGAAGTAAATGTGACAGTACAATGAAACTAAACAAGAACAATGGAACCAAGGCCTAAGCCAAGGGCAGGGGTGTGAAGAAGACAGTGAAGTAAAAAAAAGGAAAAAAAAAAGCAAAGCCAAGGCAATGGCTTTAGGCATTCATCTAGAGTGGGAAGAGAACCAGCTTGCTCACAGTCACTAGTGAGCACTAGTTTCTCCCCACTGCTCAATCAACTCAATGCTCTAAGGCTCTAACCTAGCATTGACACACAACAGTAGACTAATCCTAACATTTGGGAAGCTAACAGTTGACAAAACAAGAGAGCCTAGGCATACAACTAGAGTGGGAAGAGAACCAGTTTGCTCACAGTCACTAGTGAGCACTAGTTTCTCCCCACTGCTCAATCAATCCAATGCTTCAAGGCTTCTAGCCTAACATTCCATCACTTCACAATGAACAAACTTAACATTTGAGCATTTAAACTAACATTAACATTAAACAGAATTAACACTAACATGATTATCATTAACAGGGGACAAACAGGAACAATGAACAATATTAACCTAAACATGAACCCTAAACAGAACACTAAACTGGACACTTAAACAGAACAAGAACAGGAATTACAGTGAGCAAAACATAAGAAGAATAGGAACAGTAAGCATTAAACATCAAGTAACAGGACATGGTATTCAGAAATTAAACAGGTCATGGAATTATAAAAACAGCAAATATTAAACAGAAATATAACAACAAGAATTAAACAGCACAAAATAACAGAATTGAGAACAAATTAAACATAACCCTAAAGATTTAAATTGATTTGAAGTTGAAATTGAAAATTAAAATTAAACATACACTAACCCAAATTTGGGGGAATCTTGGCTAGCCCAAGAACACCTTCTACACATAATACATATCCCCTATTTATACCCAGGACACCCAATTAGGGTTTACAAACCAAATCCCTAAATTTCCCCCAAAAACAGTAAAACTAGGGTTTTAAATTCATCTCACCAATCATGATGAAAGTTGTTTCTGACTTCGACCCACGTTGCTACATCTCCTTCTAGCCTTCCTGCACGCTTCGAATTCGTCTATAGACTCACTTATTTTACTGATTTCTCACCTAGGGTTTCAGAGAAAGGAATGGTGAGAAATCAGTGAAATAAGGGGCTAGAGAGAGGGGGAAAAAGGGAGGGTAGGTGATGGTGGTAGATATGGCGACGTTTGGTGGCTGTGGCAGGTATGGAAGGTGGCTGGGCAGAGGGTGGCAGGGAGAGGTATGGTGGTGGTGGTAGTTTCTCTGCAGAGGGATGGAGAAGAAGGAGGAGGTCGATAGAATGGGAAGAAGGGGCTGTTTGGCGATGGGTATAGGTATTCGATACCTATGGTGTGTAGCGGGATCATCGAGTTCTATGTTTGGCGAATCTCGACCGTGGGATATGGAGATGAAAGATCAATCCGACGGTGAGATGAAGTGGATCCTGCAGCGACCGTTGGATTATATAATACAACAAAATTAACGACACCAGATGGAGTTAGGTGTTGTAGTGTTAAACGGAAGTATCGAGGTTTGATGCGCAGGCAAAGAAGCGATCGTTGGATTCAACTACAATCTAATCTGAAGGCTTGGAATTTAGGCACTATGGTGTTTTGCAGGGACTTCAGATTTTGATGAACGATGAAGAAGCGACCATTGGATGATGAGATGGATCCAATCTAACGGCTGAGAATGGAGGCGGGTATGGATATAGAAAATGGGTTTGGGTAAGGGTTTTGGGCCTTGGGTATGCCAAGCCCATATCTTCTTCAAGAACAATTCTTCCTTCTTGAGCCCATTCCTAGCTTTTTGGACTTGTGCGCACCATTCTTTGCGGCTTCCTTGCGTAATTTCTTCCGGCTTTTCACTACTCTTCAACTCTTTTCCGCTCCGCAAGTTATCCAGACTTTATTTATTACCTAAAAATGCAAAATTAAGTAAGAAAAATATTTATTCTTGAAAACAATGAAAATACAGAATATGGGATAAAATGTAGAATTAATGCACAAAAGATGAGTTAAAATGCCAACAAAAAGGGATAAATATATACATTATTTGGCACTCATCAAATACCCCCAAACCTGAATTTTGCTTGTCCTCAAGTAAAACAAAACTAAGGAAATCCTAACTATACCACTGTCGCTGGTCTCTCGAATGCATTTAGCGTATGCACTAAGCCTTTTAAACCACTAAGTGTCCCTAGTGGACGAGTTGAAGTCTCGTGAAGGTTTGCTTAGAACGTACCTACAAAGTTCTAGGTCAAAATATAAGCTCAGATTCCATCAAATGTGACATGTGCAAAACAGTTTAAGCTCACAGCAAAATGGAGATGTCAATCTAGCTATCGAAGGCACAATCCTAGCACTGATAACAAAAAAAAGACATGTGATAAGAGTGTAAAGTGTATCTACACATGTGTAAAGAAAGATTTGAAGTTATGACTACTAATCACCAAGAGATAGTTTCTCAGGCTAAGAACTGAGGTCGAAATCTAGCTAGCTGTCCGGACTTTACGAGAATTGTGAATGAGTTGGAGGTATTTCACAATTACTCGCGTTGTACATCAATGGCATACACCCTCCTTGCTTATTACAATGAAACAACAAAATGACTCTTATTTACATTGACTATTCTCTTTTTATTTTTGGAACAAGAGATGATGGAATTGATAAATACTTGATTTTTTTGTTTTTTTTTTGTTTTTTTTTTTTTTGCATAAGGAAACACTTTTGATACATAACAAAAAGAAACAAAAGATTACATGACACTTTGCAAGAGGTAGCCCTTTTTGATGCACCCAGTTAAATTCGATGGTTGTCTTTCTTAATGTAACCTCCACCTTCTATCCCAACCAACCAAAGAACAAGCTAGTCAAGTTTCGTTCAGTATTCTAAAGTGATTGGCAATCGTAACTTCCTATCAAACACCTTGAAGATCGAGGCCATACATGTATTGGTAGATCGTGCGCGTGCAAATTTCTTATCACTATGTGAATTGTGCTAGAATCAGGGTGCCTAAATATCTAGACTAAGACTCCTAATAAAAATACATATTTGCACAAGAGTCAACATTTCAAGGTAAATGAGCTCCATTTTTATGATTTTTCATTTTTTAATTTTTTTGAAATTTTTCAATTTTTTCAAAAAGATGGAGTTTTGTTTTCAATTATGGCATATTATCATGGTATCTACTCTATACCCCCAAACCTAAACTAAACATTATCCTCAATGTTTCAAAATATGGAAAGAATTAAAATGCAACATATGGAAAGGGACATGCTGAGTAGAGTAAAAGGAGAGAGAATACCCGATTTCGGCGAAAGCAGAATTAAAACTCCGTTATCCAAGGCAAAACTCCAACATATTCGGAGTCACAATGGATGAGCACAAAATATATACAAAAGGAAATTTAACTAACACATTATCTACAAGCAAATTTTGGTTTTTAATGGGATTGGACTTTTTGGAAAAAATTTGGTTTTGTCGGGAGACATTTGGTTTTGGCGGGAAAAAGAAAAATTTTGGTTTTTTAGGGAAACATTTGGAAAACTTTGGTTTTTATGGGAGAAATTTTTGGTTTTTGAAATTGGGAGCAAAAGAAAATTTTGGTTTTTGAATGGGAGAAAAGTAATTTTTTTTTTTTTTTTTTTTTTAAAAAAAAGAAAATAAAATTTGGTTTTTGAATGGGAGCAAGCCCACTGTTTGTCCTCTAATGAAATGGAAGGAAGGCTGCGGCCCATGAAACACTAAGTTTTAATTTTGAAAGTTTAATTTGGCCCAGTTGGTTAAGGCCCGACGTTTGTTTTAAAACTTTGGTTTCGAGGTCCACTCTTGAGTGGAAGCAAGCCCACAATCGGTTACAAGCTCAGCTGGGTTTAAACCCAGAGTCCAAAATACAAGTCCAATGAAAGAATTTAAACAAGCCCACAAATTAAACAAACAAGCCCACAAATAAAACAAACAAGCCCACAAATAAATTATTACAAACCCAACAGAAAATAAGAGAAGCCCAAAAATTGGCTTTAATATTACATGCCCACAATTAAAAAATTGGAAGCCCACAATTCGGGTTCTCTTAAATGGGTTACCTTTTAAGCACAGCCCAGCTGCTCTGATATTGTTGCAAAAACCCAGTTGGGTTTTGGTTCTTTTCCTTGGTGGCGTCCCAACAGAGGAAAACAGGTTTAGAACAGCAGGTCCAACAGCAAATGAAGTGAAGCAGATGCAGATGCAAATGCTATGCAGTGAAATGCAAAAATAGCTAATAAAACAACAAGAAAAACACAGCACCAATCCCCGGCAACGGCGCCAAAAACTTGGTAGGCCTCAAAAAGGTCCTAAAAATTATCCCCGGCAACGGCGCCAAAAACTTGGTGGACCCGGAAAAGCGTGAAAAATTAAGCGTAATGAAAAACGGGCCTACAGTAATACCGCAAGTGCACGGTCGTCAGTTGTAGCTCGTGCAAGTACGGGTCGATCCACAGAGATTGGGAGTGTTTGGAGTTTCTAGCTATTTGGGCTCTAAATTTGCTATTGGGCTTTGGTAACTTCTAGGCACAGTGGGCTTGGCTTTGGTTTTGGAATGGTCTTGGATTCAGTTGGCTTTGATGAATTGCTTTGGGCCTTTGAGTTCTTTGGGAATGAACTGGGCCTTTGGTTTTTGAACCTTAAGAGTGAACTGGGTTTAGTTGGCTGGGCATTAGGCTTGAACAGAAGAACAGTGGGCTTTTGTAATGACTGGACTGGGCTTGTGCTGTGAGCCAAGCTCAGTTGCAGCAGCAGCAGTGGCAAAGAAAGCAGCAGCAGCAGCAGTACTGCACAGCAGGGGAAAGAAAGCAGTGCACAGCAGCAGCACAAGCAATGCACAGCAGCAACACAACAATGCAAGTAGTAGCAGCAGCAGAACAAGGAGTAGTTGAAGTAGCAGGAGCAAAGACAATGCAATAAATAAAATGTAAAGAAGCAAAGACAATGAAGTAAAGAAGACTAACAAAATAGCAAAGAAAACAAAACAAAGAACATCAATGACAGTGGAGGAAAACAAAAGTAACAAGGAAACAATGGAGGAAATGGAACAAACCAAGGCTGTTTTAGCCAAGGGCGGTGGAGATGGTGAAGGTGAAATGGTGAAGGTGAGCCTAGGCATACTACTAGAGTGGGAAGAGAACCAGTTTGCTCACAGTCACTAGTGAGCACTAGTTTCTCCCCACTGCTCAATCAACACAATGCTTCAAAGGCTTTAGCCTAACATTCACACAAAACAGTTATAAAAACAGCTATAAAAATAGTGATAAGAAGCCACAAAAATAGATAGATAACAAAGAAGAGCAGGAAAAAATGTTAGGCAGTGGCTGTTTTTGGTTAAATCCTTGTCCCTAATGGAGCTAGGTGGAGGTTCTAGCCTGCCTATGTTCCAGGGCATACATAAATGGAATAGAATGAGAAGAAGCTTGCTAATGAGCACTAAATTCCTCCATTTCTCAATTAGCTCGATTTACAAGAATTATAACCTAAACTTCCACCACTAACAGTGAACATACTTAACATGAATTACACAAGACAATAGAACATGGACTAGACATTTAAAACAAAATCACAGGGACTGAAATGAAACATGAACTGGAATTAAACATAACCAAGCATGGAACTAGAAATTACCAAACATTAAAATTAAACTAACATAAACCTAATTGCACTAACAGTTGAAAATTAAATCAAAATTAAACTTGCTAAACACAAAATTAAAACCTAAATTGAACTGTTGGAATTGAAATTGACATTAAAACAAACTTAATTGTAACTGAAATAGAAATTGGACTTGGAATTTGAAATTAGAAATTAGAAGTGAACCTAACCCAAATTGGGTGGTTACTTGGCTAGTCCAAGAACACCTTCTACACATAATACATATCCCCTATTTATACCCAGGACACCCAATTAGGGTTTACAAACCAAATCCCTAAATTTCCCCCAAAAACAGTAAAACTAGGGTTTTAAATTCATCTCACCAATCATGATGAAAGTTGTTTCTGACTTCGCCCCACGTTGCTACATCTCCTTCTAGCCTTCCTGCACGCTTCGAATTCGTCTATAGACTCACTTATTTTACTGATTTCTCACCTAGGGTTTCAGAGAAAGGAATGGTGAGAAATCAGTGAAATAAGGGGCTAGAGAGAGGGGGAAAAAGGGAGGGTAGGTGATGGTGGTAGATATGGCGACGTTTGGTGGCTGTGGCAGGTATGGAAGTAGCAGGTGGACGTGATGGTGGCGGAATGGGTGTTTCTGCAGAGGAATGGGGGAGAAGTACGGAAGAGAAGAAGGGAATGAGAGAAAAAACTCTCGATGGTTTTTAGGGTATAGGAATTTTCACTGTGGAGCATGTACATCGGAGATGATGATCAGAAACGTTGAGCGTTGGATGCAAATATGGTTGGTAGATCTAACGGTAATATAAGAGATGAATCACTTCGACCGTCGGATTGTGAAATACAACGAAGTCAACGGTGTTAGATGATGTTAGGTACTGTAGTGTAAAGCGGGAGTATCTAATTTTGATGCACATGCATAGAAGCGATCGTTGGATTCAACTACAATCTAATCTGAAGGCTTGGAATTTATGCGCTGTGGCGTTTGGCAGAGACTTCAGATTTTGATGCTCTATGAATGAGCGACCGTAGGATGATGAGTTGGATCCAATCTGACGGATGAGAATGGAGGCGGTTTTGGTTATAGAAAATGGGTTTGGGTAAGGGTTTTGGGCCTTGGGTATGCCAAGCCCATATCTTCTTTAAGAGCAATTCTTCCTTCTTGAGCCCATTTCTAGTCTTTTGGGCTTATGCGCACCATTCTTCGCGGCTTCCTTGCGTAATTTCTTCCGGCTTTTCACCATTTTTCTGCTCTATTCCGCTCCGCGACTCATCCGAACTTCGTTTATTACCTAAAAATGCAAAATTAAGTAAGAAAAATATTTATTCTTGAAAACAATGAAAATACAGAATATGGGATAAAATGTAGAATTACTGCACAAAAGATGAGTTAAATGCCAACAAAAAGGGATAAATATATACAATATTTGGCACTCATCACTTGCGACAACATCACATGCTTTAAGCGTTGTGTTATTGCGAACGGATGCAGGAGTGGAAAAGCCCATCTATTACATCAGCAAAACGTTTAATGCTGCAGAGAGGAATTATTCAAAGATTGAGAAGCTAATTTTAGCATTAGTATACGTCGCATTTAAACTTCGCATATATTTTTAAGCACACAAAATAAGGGTGCTAACAAAAGTACCAATTGAATCAGTGATGAAGAATTAAAAAAGATCAGGTAGGGTGGAGAGATGGAATGTACAAGTAGGACATTTCAAAATCAAGTATGAAGTATTATCTTCACCAAAATCACAAGTTGGGTAAACTAGCTGATGCGAACGATGATGCGAACGATGAGTACCTTCGTATGGGTAAAACAACTTCATTCACTTACCTTTCATTGTTTTATGAAGTAATGATTAATTACAGGTTTTCATGTCTTCGTGAGTGAAAGATTTGTCCCAGGGTTTACGTCGAAAGCTTCTATCGTAGAACTCATTCGAGAGACGACCTCTCGGAGGGGGTTTACTGCACAAGGCCCCTGTAGAGGAAATTCTCCCTGCGAATAGAAGATACTCAGCTCCGCACAACATAGGGATTGATACGCTTTCGGAAAGAACATAGAATAGTAGAGGATCCAGCATGCAGAAGACGGCCAAAGACCAAGAGGTACTGGATTTTCTTGCCCTGAAAAGGGAAGGAAGGCTGGGTCTTGAGTGATTGAATTCGTTGGCCATAGCTAAAATCAGTCATTTCCCGGGCTAGCCTCAAGCTAGAAAGATTTATCGCGACCGAGAAGGCAGGAATCACACAGGGGTAAATTGATACAATAGAAACCTATGAGAAAATGCCCGCCCGTAACCCAGCAGATAAAGTATGTTAGGCATGGGGCCTAAAGGGTATATCATTTTTTCATCCATGAATTATCCGAATGGACTAGATAGATCTGATCCACCTGTTTGGTCCAAAATATTTACAAAAACCAACCGAAGAAGAATACAAATATTGAAGAAGAATGGAGAAAGGGGATTCCTAGGAATGCTAGGTAGTCTGGACTGTATGCATTGGGTATAGCAAGGATGCCCTGTTTATTGGACCGGCCAATATAAGGGTCATTATCCTAAACCAATTGTTATCCTTGAAGTTTCCACTTCTTATTATTGTTGGATATGGCACACTTTTTTTGGTCTTCCGGGTTCACAAAATGATATTAATGTTTTGTACAAGTCGCCTCTGTTTGAAGATCATAAGTATGGAATTTGTCCCCAAGCCCGTTTCACAATCAACGGCCATCAGTACACTCATGGGTATTATCTTGCGTATTATATCTACCCAAAATGGTCCACCTTGGTTCAATGTTACTGTTAGCCTCCTGCCAGTGCATTGGGGCGTTCATACCGGTAGTTTCACACCGCCCAAATGGCGGCGAGGAAGGATGTAGAACGCGCTTTTGGAATTTTGATGAGGAAGTTCGTTATCATTTATGTCCCATATCATGGGTTGAGTGCTCTTGAAATGCACAAGACTATGCTCACTTGCATAATTCTTCATAACATGGTCATTCAGGAAACCCGTCGTGATTCATAGTGGATTAACTATGAAGATGAAGATTTGAGGCCAGAGATTATGCTCAAATGACTAATTACATTCAGAACCAGAATTTGTATGACGGTTTAAGAGATGATCTGAGAGTGAATCCTTGGGCAGAGCATGGAAGACAATGATTATTAAGTTATGTTTAAGTTGTTTTGGTTTAATTATTAAGTTATGTATTTTAAGTTATTTTGGTTTAATTGTTATGTATTTTGGTTTAATTATTAAGTTATGTATTTTAAGTTATGTTTAAGTTATTCTGGTTTAATTGTTATGTATTTTGGTCTAATTATTAAGTTATGTATTTTAAGTTATGTTTAAGTTATTTTGGTTCATTTGTTATGTATTTTGGTTTAAGTTAATATGCGAAACTTATTTAAGTGGACCGCAACAACATCTTAAATTAATCAACTTTTCATTTCAAACTAATATTAAGTAGAATGCAACAACAACATATCAAATTGAAATGCAATACTTCATATTAAAACTTAAATTAATACATCAATCATCTAGAGGAACTACTACGTCGAACTCATCATCGGAATCATCCTCATCATCATCATGGTTGTTAGTAAATCCAGCTTGTTGTTCAATCTGTGTTTGGATCCTGTCAAATGCGATTTTCCACACATGTTTTTGATGGATGTTCATAATTGAAGTGTTATCTCTAAGAGTGTATGCTTATCATAGTCAAACACAAATTTTTCTTAAGAAAGACGACTTTTCTTACTCTCCTTGTTTTGAAATTTCCTATCAACTGCTCTTTGCTTCTCGACGGTCTTTTAATGTTCCATTAACTTCGTCATGTTAAATCCACCGGAACTTGCTCCTTCTTGAGATAATTTTCTAGCCAGTCTTGCATTGTTCCTCTCTGGAATTTTTCTCGTACCACCATCATTATTGAGAACTAAGTTCGCATTTGGTTTCTTGCGGTATCTCGTGAAGAATTTGATGGACCTGGTGAAAATGGTGAAGAATTTGGTGTGGAGGGAGAAAAATTATATGGTGACCTTTCAGGTACTTGTTGATTAGCTACTAACACATCAGGATTATATTTGTTCAACACCTTCAAAATATGATAACAACTTTCGAAAGAGAACTGTTTGCCATGTTTTCGCTGCTAATCCGTACGAACCGTTCTTTCAACATCAACATCCACAAGACCACTATCCTGGTCTCTCTTGGCTTGCATTATCGATCCAACATAAGCGGTTACTTCCATGTTGATTACAATGAAATGTTCTTCCAACCCTTTTGCATCACGAGAATTGATGTTAATGGTTTCTTCTTCATATTTACGAAATATATTTTCCCACATGGTGTTACCATGTTGTTGTGCACCATCGAAACAATCTTGGGTAAAAAAAACATAATTACGACAAGTGCATTCATCTTCTATCATGGTGTATTTTGCACCCCGGACTTTGACCTTTTTACCTTTACCGTTGCCTTGGCTTTGAGATTGTGAATCCATATTACAAGAAATTACGAGTTGTAGAGAATGTGTGATTGTTTTAGATTTGAAGAAGATTGATAAATTCTAGAGAGATTTAGAAATTTTGGTGTCAGTTGAAATGAGTTTCAAATTGGGTATTTATAGAGGAGAAGAATCGTAGCCGTTGGATGAGGAAATGGTTAGCGATGATTCAAATAGCGAGTGACATACTGACTAGCGCTGGCTCTGGAATGGCAAGCGAGCGATATTTAGACCATCTAGCGATGGAAACTTTATCGCTCACTGGAAAGTATGTCGTGTATGCCTATATGTTATAGTTGACATATAGGCATATACGTTTGGCACTTTGGCATTACCCATAATGGGTGCATATATGCTGATGTTTGCCATATGCATAAGAATATGCCTTATCTGTAACAGTTTACAGTTGTACCTTTTTTTTTAAATAACATATTTTTATTAATTGAATAACCAAAAAGATACAAAGTTAAAAGGCCAAAGAAGTAAAGCAAAAATACAAGATTGACTCTTTAAACTACCAAAACAAGCACCCTAAATTCCTTTAACAACATAATCTGAAGTAAACTACCTCTGGCATCTCTATACCTTTCAAAAACAGAGGTCTTCCTATATGAATTAGTTACTCTCTCATCAGCTCCATGTTCTGCACCTTTCTTGGCCAATAAATCAGCAGACAATAAATCTCACCAAAGCAGTGTTCAAACCGAATAATTTCCAACTTCTGAACTGCATTCAACCATCTTGTCCTAATATACTAGGGGATCATGCCTCTACCAAAATCACTTATTACTGACTTGGAGTCTGGCCTTATTAACACTTTTCTGGCACACAACATATTATCCCATTCTAAAACACATCAAACAGCATAACATTCATCAATGTAATTAGTAGTGATACTTATACCTACAGATAGAGTATCAATAACTTGACAGTGTTCATCTCTGGCTATGATACCAAACCTTGCAATTCTTGAATTTCCAAAAGAATCTCTATCACAACAAAATAACACATAACCTTGATTTTGGAGAAGTCCAATAATATTCTTTGATGCACTGTATTTAGTATTTAATACTTTTGAAAAATTTAATTATCCTTTGGTCATAATTTTACCCCCATTTTGTGTTTTTCATTCTATAACCACCTTCATGCACATCCTACCAGATCTTGCACTTGAGATTATTATAATGAGGATCAACTTCTTCAAAAAAAGTCTTATGTTGTTCCTGGAACCTTAATTCTTTCATGGTTGCCAAGCCTCCGCAGTCATTCAAATCTTTTTTATAAGTGGACTTTTATGCTGAGCTGCTTTACAAACATCATTAAAAGAGTTTGGTTTGATAAAACCAAAGATAAAATATAGCCATGACCAAATAGATAAACTAAACCTGCAATGCCAAAGAGTGTGCTTCATATTATCTTGATCTGCAACACATATACAACATCTGTATACCATTACAAATCCTTCATCCCTCAACACTTCATCATCAACATACACTTTTTGCTGAATTTTCCATATGTTGCTAGTAGTACTTCGATGTAGAAAAAAATTCCAGATTTAAGAATGTCAAGATACTTTAGGTTCTCTTTGTTAGAATATCGGCTTATAAATCATGCTTTACAATTACTTATTAGCTGTAATCATGTTATATGTGAACATGCTTAATACTTTATGCTAATATATAGTTCTATGCGTGCTCTAGGATCACATATTCTACAACTGAAAACACTTAATATGAAGTAGATATGAAGTATATTACATACCTTAGATTTATCAAAACAATAGAATGAAACTTGTATGCAGACACTTCCAATTCTATCATCATCTCTTATTCTTTAATGATGGAAAATTTTCTTTTTAAACAAGAACTAGAATGGAGTCCACGTCATGCTAGGAAAGACATGTGTCATTCAACCTTCCATCAAGAGTTGAAAAACAGCCTCACATAGTATTGTTATAACTAGTATGTCATTCCTAATAGTCTAAGGGTGTGTTTGGCACAGAGGGAGTTGAGGGTGGAGTTCAGTCAACGGGAGGAGTCAATGATGGAATCCAAATTCTAGGGTGTTTGGCATGGATGGAATTGGAATTCAAGGTAGTTGATACTCCATCATTCAATGGAAATTGAAATCACACCTCCTCCCATGGAATTTGGAAGTCCATCCTTCCAACTCCACTTATTGACCATTTTGACATTTCAACTTATTTTACTTTAAATAATAATTAATTTCCTATAATTATAAATTTACTTGGGTAATTAAAATGTAATTATATTACAATTTAAATTATATTTCAAAAGGGTGTTGGTGCCCATCTTGTTGTTAGGATACCAACCAAAACTTTGTACGAGTCTTTGGACTATTTTTTTTCTGTAAAAAAAATGGAATTACCACTAACCCCACAAATTTATTTTATTTCTCAATTAGAAAGGTGTACAAACACACTCTGCTATCTCAGATTTCAACCTCAAATGGGGGCATTATTATTAAAAATAAAGAATTTATAATATTTTTAATGAGTATTTTTTTAATACTTTAATAACATTTTTTGTTTTCTAATATTTAAAATGGAAAAAATATATAAATTCTATCATTTAAATACATTAGGGAAATTCCTATGGGAATGAACAAACTCATTTTTTTGTTGAGCCAGGTGAATGGCCAAACAGGTTTCTCCACTATGGAACAACAATGAACGGTTGAACATTGAAAAAGCGGGGGTCTAACAACACCACCCAATATTTCGCTTAGCAATCTGTATGGACTAACTACGAAATACTTTGCTAGAGAATCAACTAGACAGTCAGACTCAATCTAGATAAAAGTATCTCAAGGAGTTAATATCTCTCTCTTGATTTGATTTTTACTCAAGTTAAAAACAATAGCGAGTCCTTATCAAATACAAGGAATACTTGGACGGTACCAAAGACCAATTTCCAAGGATCAATCAATATCAATCAACAACCAAAGGTTGGATTTCCAATTGATGATGACGAACGCACAACATGTATTATTTCAATTATATAAAATATAATGCGGAAAAGAAATAACACAGACACCAGAAATTTTGTTAACGAGGAAACCGCAAATGCAGAAAAACCACGGGACCTAGTCCAGATTGAATACACACTGTACTAAGCCGCTACAGACACTAGCCTACTGCAAACTAACTTCGGACTGGACTATAGTTGAACCCCAATCAGTCTCCCATCGATCCAAGGTACAGTTGTACTCCTACGCCTCATATCCCAGCAGGATATTGCGCACTTGATTCCCTTAGCTGATCTCACCCACAACCAAGAGTTGCTGCAACCCAAAATCGCAGACTTGATAGTAAACAGATTTGTCTCACATAGAAAAGTCTATCAAAAGATAAATCTGTCTCCCACAGATAAACCCTAGGTTTTGTTCCGTCTTTTGATATAAAATCAAGGTGAACATGAACCAATTGATAATCCGGTCTTATATTCCCGAAGAACAACCTAGATTAATCAATCACCTCTCTACAATCCTTCCTGACTACACATGCGGTTTGTCTAGGAATCACAAACAGTGAGACGAAGATTTTTGTGACTTCTTTATCTTGCCTATCGGAGAACTCTCACGATCTCAAGTCAATCAATCGATTGTACTCGTACGATAGAATATGCAAGATCAGATCACACAACTACGATAAAGTGGTATCGGTCTGGCTTCACAATCCCAATGAAATCTTTAAGTCGTTAACCTGATTTTAGAGAAGAAAATCAAAGGTTAATGGATATCGACTCTAGCGGGAGCACTAGTAGCACACGGACGTGTGGGGATTAGTTTTTCACAATGCTAGATGTCTCCTTTATATAGCCTTCAAATCAGGGTTTTGCCTTAGTTACAAAGAAATCCTTATTCACCGTTAGATGAAAACCTGATTTAGATTCAAGCTAATATTTCTCAACCGTTAGATCGAAAACTTAGCTTGTCACACACACTTGGGTAGACGTTTACTGGGTTCGTGAAAACCATGCCCAAACGTGTACGTGTATGTTGGTTCAACATAGTAACCCAAAAGGATAACCATATGAGCATTTCATATTAACCTTGTTCTTCTTCACCATAACTAGTTCAATTGACTCAAATGAACTAGTTAAAGAGTTGTTCAATTGCTATGAGATCTTATGTAACTACACAAGACACAATTGAAACAAAGATGATTCGATTCGATTGGATCGGCTCATGAACATTATACCCACGGTTTGCATAAAACATTCCTTAGTAATTTAATGTTTCATGTTCAGAGAACATCTTTAGATCATAACCTCTTAAGTTCACAAACAAGTTCGCGGACTTAAGTCAATCGGAAAGAGAACTTCCGCCAGTTCGCGGACTGAGTTCTCTGACTTAACACACAAACGAGTTTTGGAAAATCCAGCAAAAATTCTTGGTCGAGAACTTCCGACAGTTTGCGGACTGAGTCTGCGGACTGGGTTCGTGGACTTGGCAAGCCAATTCCACAATTCTCTTGATCAACAAAGTTCGAAAACTTCGGTTCAAGGAATACATGGTTATGTAATCTAAACTCTCATTTCAATCATTGAGACATTCTCAGAGGACGCTATGTAGCCGTTATTCACAGACCGATTCACGTCAGAGCAATTCTCAAAGTGATTGAAACTTTTCATGACTTTCGTCACTAGGTGAAGATAAACTTGATCAAAGCGAAACGCTTTACCAACACACGAGTTCGAGATAAAAGATAAGCAATGAATGCTCAGCTCGAAATGTCAAATGTGTATGATCTAATCTATATAGCATACGACTTTTGTCTCATAAGAAGTAGGAGATAGAAGAGATAGACTTTTGAGTGATAGATAAGTTCAAGTCTCCACATACCTTTTTGTTGATGAAGTTCCACGGTTCATTGTATATATCTTTGTCAATGTATGATGAATTGCCATGAAGTCCTTGAGCTCAACTACACTTTTTTATCCTAGTCCGAGACTTAGCTATGTAGGATAGAAATCAAGACTTATAGTTTTGATCACTAACATTGACAAACATGCTTGAGATAGAAACGCATGCGAGGTTGACCGAGTTATGCTCTAACAATCCCCCCATTTGTCAATTTTAGTGACAAAACTATTAATACATATGGAATACAAAAAAGATGAACTTTAGTGGCTCCTATTCCATAGTCTAATCTTCAACGTTCCTTGAAATCTTCGTCCTTCCAAGTACTCCAATGATCCCAAAGGTTATAAGTTTAGCACCATCGTTGTTGAAGATCCGTAGCTATAAAAATAAGAGAAATAGAGATCCTCGATCATTATTATACAGTTTCATAGTATTATTATATAACATCAAAGTCCAATTGTATCACGACTTTAACAATAATACTACGGTGATATGTATCACTCCCCCTTAGTCAATACTCCATCTCGATCATGGAAACCACTCCCCCTTACACAATGATCCGAAAACCATATGTATTTGTAGTGTGAATACAATATTTCTCCCCCTTTTTGTCAATAAAATTGGCAAAGGTACAAGAATGGGATAATAATGAAATTTCCACAAGAGACATTTCATGACCAAAAGAAAAATACATACCAACTTAATTTAGATGCAATCTAATAGCCGAAGCTAACAACATTCATTAAGGAGTTTTAAGATACAAGATAACCCCTATAAAATTCCACAGCCGCACTCCCCGCAAGATATTACCATTAAGCACAAGTTCAAAATAACTCTCCCCCATTTGATGTCATTCCCGAGAGAACAACAAGAGCGACCTTAATTTCGAAAGAAAAGAAGGATTTTTTATTGGACACCAAAAACCATAGGAATGATTTTCTATATCCCAAGCTCAACCAAATTAACCACAAGTAAACCCATGATTAATTCAATTGGAATACGCAACTAAATCAAACCACAAAAGTGATCAATTTAATTGAAAGTGCTCAACATAAGTAAACTCACGGAGCTACGACTAAGTCAATCATATGGAGATGACTAACTTAACCGTTCAAATACTCAACATAAGGAAAACCTTACGGAATATATGACTACATTAACCAAAGAACATGATAGTGTAGCCTTCCATATACTCAACACAAGAACTTGTGGAATATATGAAAAATCAACTAGATTAATTACAAGAGAACCTATAATTAATCTAATCGGAATACAAACAACCAAACTAATCACCGAAGTAATTAATTTAATTATTTTGGGCTCAACATAAGAGAACTTATGGAACCCCGACTAAGTTCATCATAGAATATGACAACCTTAACCGTACATGTACTCAACATAAGAAAGAAGACTTATGGAGTACTAACTAAATAACCAAACTAGTTGATTAATTTAGTTCCTAATGCTCGACATATATCATCTTATGGAACAACTAACAAAGCCAAGGTAAATCGACTTAGTTGTAAGGTGCTCAACATAAGACACACAATGGAGCCTTCACGGTAAAACATAATAAAATGGATCAATGAAGATCAATACCGTGGATAACATACAAGGATCTATTATATTTTCCATCATAATGACATAATATACTTTATCCTTGTTGAACAAAAGATTTTATCCTATTTTCCATCAAATACATGATCGCATAGGCATAACTTTTTTATATGTCAAAAGTCCATTCGTCCTCTCATCAATACGAATACCGATTCATGAACGACTTTACTTTTGACTGCAATATGGGACCTTCAAGTTTACGGATGTAAACAATACATATCCCATAAAAATATTGCAATATCACAAACCATTAAAATACTGCAATAAACATCATCCTCCAAATATTTTTAGAATTTAATACCAATAAACCTAAAAAATAACATAAGAAGATGAAAAAAATAGCTATGTGTAGTTACAATCATCGCTATTCAAAGCACTAGTTATTCTTCCAACTAATCCCAAAAGAAGACATACTAGGTAAACAACTTCAACAGATGACAAGCTTAAAGGAATACAAACATAAGAGAACTTATGGAACCCCGACTAAGTTCATCATAGAATATGAAAACCTTAACCGTACATGTACTCAACATAAGAAAGAAGACTTATGGAGTACTAACTAAATAGCCAAACTAGTTGATTAATTTAGTTCCTAATGCTCGACATATAGCATCTTATGGAACAACTAACAAAGTCAAGGTAAATCGACTTAGTTGTAAAGTGCTCAACATAAGACATACAATGGAGCCTTCACGGTAAAACATAATAAAATGGATCAATGAAGATCAATACCGTGGATAACATACAAGGATCTATTCTATTTTCCATCATAATGACATAATAGACTTTATCCTTGTTGAACAAAAGATTTTATCCTATTTTCCATCAAATACATGATTGCATAGGCATAACTTTTGTATATGTCAAAAGTCCATTCGTCCTCTCATCAATACGAATACCGATTCATGAACGACTTTACTTTTGACTGCAATATGGGACCTTCAAGTTCACGGATGTAAACAATACATATCCGATAAAAATATTGCAATATCACAAACCATTAAAATACTGCAATAAACATCATCCTCCAAATATTATTAGAATTTAATACCAATAAACCTAAAAAATAACATAAGAAGATGAAAACAAAAATAGCTATGTGTAGTTACAATCATCGCTATTCAAAGCACTAGTTATTCTTCCAACTAATCCCAAAAGAAGACATACTAGGTAAACAACTTCAACAGATGACAAGCTTAAAGGGAAATGGATTCCGGTATATCCTCAACAGCGAACAAGGACACAAGAGGTACATGACCCACATGAGACATGAAGTCTATGAGCTTGTAATCGACAGCCTTCTCAGTATCAACGGAGAGATGATTCTCTTTTCGAAGATCCTTGATTTGAGATTTTATGAGACCAAGGTCAGACACAACCTTTTCCAACTCAGTTTTCACCATATCACGACCTTTAAGAGTATCAACAAGCTGTTGTTTTGCTTCCCCTAAATACTTAAGAAAGTCATGAACAACTTCAGCAGAGATCATATCATCCTTTTCAGCATCTTCATGAGTATAAGCAAAGAAGCATGAGGCATTGGAATGATCTTCATCTACAAGTGTTCTCTTCCTCTTGGAATCAACCTCAACACCTTTGTCAAGAAATCCTTTTGAAAAAACACCATAGCAAGAAGAGGAGAAAGACATCCCTTGAAAATCCAAAACTACCCGGAGTACACGTACGTGACTTGTAACCCTAAGAAGTTGGATATTTATTCTTGGGGACGATTATTTAGGGTTTCATTTAAATCATTGACTCGGGCGAGAACAAAATCCGTTTGAGTACAACAAATACCCATTGAAAAATAAAGTCCTTAAGATTTTTGAAAAACAGGACTTAAACACAACTTTTAAGACAGTATGCAACATCTTCTTTTGACTTAACCAATACTTGATCTTAGCAGATCTGTCAACACAAGTTTAGCTATGGACGATAAGAAAATAGCTTAACTTAACAGATGCAAGCAACAAGTATACTTGTTTTTTAACATTACTTACTCAACATGATTTTATATGAGTAAGTTCTCGATCCTTGTGATTAATTAGCACAAGTACGAGCCACAGGCTCATCACGAGGTTTATGTCTTTGGTTAAGTTTGTTTTTCCTCTTAGTCTTAGAGAGGGATCATGTTTGACATGATAAATTATCATAAAATTTACTGTCATCAAAATAAGAGACATAGTTAGAGTTCTTACCAGAAGTGCCTTGACATGAGGAAGAGGATAATCTGTCGACAAGCTCTTTATATCTTCCAACTATCTTTTTAATATCTGTTCTCATCTCATTGATTTTCCTTTCTTCTGGGATGACTCTGTCAACAGGATCAACGTTGCTTTCAGAAGCACAGCGGTTAACTTCCTTAGGATGGTGTTTATTAAGACGTCCATTCTTCCTTTGATCATTGGAGGAACTCACTGTACTGACATTCCTGATAGCATTCACAGGATAGGTACGAAAACCAATTGGCTCAATCATACGTATGTCAGTCACACCTTTGAGGATCAAATCTAGGGTGTGTTGAAGTTGAACTAAGGAGTCTTTATTCAACTTAGGGTTTCTCTTTTGTCTAACAGAACTCTTGGTCTCACAGACGAGACATACCTTTTGATCATAAGAATTATTGGAGGAAGTCGTCTTAATATCATCATCAGAAGATTTGTGCTTTTTACAGAATGTCCTAAGTTTGGTGGAAATATTAGGAACACCTGTTTTTACTTCTGAATGTAAAGCATCAAAAGTTCTTGGTATATTAGATTGCTTTGAACAACCTTGAACGGAGAGTTTATTCAAACGGCGTTCAATATACAAGGCATCCTTTTCGAGGCTGGCCTCAAGATTTAAGCACGAAGAATGATCTTTAGCATTGCCATGGACTTTGCATTCTTTTACAACACCAAGAAGAGCATTGACATGGTGTTTTAGCTGATCCAATCTGACAGCTTGAATTTTAAGACTTAGAATCAAATTACTCTCTTCAGCTATATCCCACTCATTAGAAGAGAAGATCTCTTTCGAAGGGAGATCAAGAACACACCTGCCATTGTTTGTCTGTCTCGTCGAACCACAAGGTTTTTCTATATTCGAGATAGAATAGATTTTCTATTTAATAGAATTAGATGAGAGAGAATCTTTATTACTGGTGACGCGTTTATCATAGATAATACTCTTGTCCATAGAGTCAGATCGCTACAAACACAGACTGATGAGGTCTTAAACGTGTTTCCCAGCTCTGATACCAATTGAAAAATCGGGGGTCTAACAACACCACCCAATATTTCCCTTAGAAATCTGTATGGACTAACTCCGAAATACTTTGCTAGAGAATCAACTAGTCAGTCAGACTCAATCTAGATAAAAGTATCTCAAGGAGTTAATATCTCTCTCTTGATTTGATTTTTACTCAAGCTAAAAACAATAGCGAGTCTTTATCAAATACAAGGAATACTTGGACGGTACCAAAGACCAATGTCCAAGGATCAATCAATATCAATCAACAACCAAAGGTTGGATTTCTAATTGATGATCACGAACACACAACCTGTATTATTTCAATTATATAAAATATAATGCGGAAAAGAAATAACACAGACACCATAAATTTTGTTAAAGAGGAAACCGCAAATGCATAAAAACCCCGGGACCTAGTCCAGAATGAATACACACTCTGTTAAGCCGCTACATACACTAGACTACTGGAAACTAACATCGTACTGGACTATAATTGAACCCCAATCAGTCTCCCACCGATCCAAGGTACAGTTGTACTCCTACGCCTCTGATCCCAGCAGGATACTGCGCACTTGATTCCCTTAGCTGATCTCACCCACAACCAAGAGTTGCTGCAACCCAAAACCGCAGACTTGATAATAAACAGATCCTTCTCACACAGAAAAGTCTATCAAAGGATAAATCTGTCTCCCACAGATAAACCCTAGGTTTTGTTCCGTCTTTTGATATAAAATCAAGGTGAACATGAACCAATTGATAATCCGGTCTTATATTCCCGAAGAACAACCTAGATTAATCAATCACCTCTCTACAATCCTTCCCGACTACACAGGCGTAGGGGTGTAAATATTACCCGAAAAAACTCAGCCTGCCCGTACCCGCCCAAGCCCGCCTGTACCTGAAATTGCCCAAAACCTGTTATGGCCCGTTGCGGGCTACCCGGCCTGGCCTGGATTAATTTATTGGGCGGTCTCGGGCTTTGCGATTAATTATGATGCCCGGTCTGATACCCGGCCTGAAAGCCTTCTATGTGCCATTAATCATTTAATATCCTCTTAAAAAGACTTAAAAGTTACAGTTTTATAATTGTCAATTTTGTGTCAAGAAAAATAAAATATATAATTGTTTTTACTTATAATTAACCTTTTCAAAACATTAATGGTAATATATTTTCTTATTAGAAAGTTTATTGTACTCTAATTAATTATTTATTATAGGCTAAAATTAAAAATTTGTCAGTGTAATTTAAATATAAAATAATACTATCACTTACGATATGTGATGTTGGAAAGGAAAGGATATTGTATTTAATACCGTTCATTTGAAAATTTAAACTTAAATTTTTTTTCAAAATAGTGGCCTGTCCGGCCCGATCTGGCCTGCCTGTATAAAAAGCGGGCTTTGGGCGGTCTTTGGGTAGCAAATTATCTACTTGTACCCGGCCTGTCCGGCCTGAATTTGTTTACGGGATCACAAATATTAAGCCTGGCCTTCCCGGCCTGTCTTAATTTTTGGGTCGGGCGTCCCGGCCTGCCCTAATTTACACCCCTACACAGGCGGTTTGTCGAGGAATCACAAACAGTGTGACGAAGATGTTTGTGACTTCTTTATCTTGCCTATCGGAGAACTCTCACGATCTCAAGTCAATCAATCGATTGTACTCGTACGATAGAAGATGCAAGATCAGATCACACAACTACGATAAAGTAGTATCGGTCTGGCTTCACAATCCCAATGAAGTCTTTAAGTCGTCAACCTGATTTTAGAGAAGAAAATCAAAGGTTAATGGAGATCGACTCTAGCGGGCGCACTAGTAGCACAAAGACGTGTGGGGATTAGTTTTGCACAATGCTAGATGTCTCCTTTATATAGCCTTCAAATCAGGGTTTTTCCTTAGTTACAAAGCAATCCTTATTCACCGTTAGATGAAAACCTGATTTAGATTCAAGCTAATATTTCTCAACCGTTAGATCGAAAACGTAGCTTGTCACACACACTTGGGTAGATGTTTACTGGGTTCGTGAAAACCATGCCCAAACGTGTACGTGTATGTTGGTTCAACATAGTAACCCAAAAGGATAACCATATGAGCATTTCATATTAACCTTGTTCTTCTTCACCATAACTAGTTCAATTGACTCAAATGAACTAGTTAAAGAGTTGTTCAATTTCTATGAGATCTTATGTAATTACACAAGACACAATTGAAACAAAGATGATTCGATTCGATTGAATCGTCTCATGAACATTATAGCCACGGTTTGCATAAAGCATTCCTTAGTAATTTAATGTTTCATGTCCAGACCACATCTTTAGATCATAACCTCTTAAGTTCACAAACAAGTTCGCGGACTTAAGTTAATCGGTTGAGTTTTCCAAACTCAGTAGAAATTCTCGCAAAAGAGAACTTCCGCCAGTTCACGGACTGGGTTCGCGGACTAAGCGCAGACTTAGCATACAAACGAGTTTGGAAAATCCAGAAATTCTCGGTCGAGAACTTCCGACAGTTCGCGTACTTGGCAAGCCAATTCCATAATCCTCCCGCTTTCTCTTGATCAACAAAGTTCGAAAACTTCGGTTCAAGAAATACATGGTTATGTAATCTAAACTCTCATTTCAATCATTGAGATATTCTCAGAGGATGATATGTAGCTGTCATTCACAGACCGATTCACGTCAGAGCAATTCTCAAAGTGATTGAAACTTTTCATGACTTTCGTCACTAGGTGAAGATAAACTTGATCAAAGCGAAACGCTTTACCAATCACGATTTCGAGATAAAATATAAGCAATGAATGCTCAGCTCGAAATGTCAAATGTGTATGATCTAGTCTATATAGCATACGACTTTTATCTCATAAGAAGTAGGAGATATAAGAGATAGACTTTTGAGTGATAGATAAGTTCAAGTCTCCACATACATTTTTGTTGATGAAGTTCCACGGTTCCTTGTATAGATCTTCGTCGTTGTATGATGAATCGCCATGAAAACCTTGAGCTCAACTACACTTTTCTATCCTAGTCCGAGACTTAGCTATGTAGGCTAGAAATCAAGACTTATAGTTTTGATCACTAACATTGACAAACATGCTTGAGATATCAACGCATGCGAGGTTGACCGAGATATGCTCTAACAAACATCAAGCGCCCGGGCTAGGGACACATTCCAGCGTGTGAAGGTTAAACTACGACGTTGAAAGCACAAGTGTTAGAGAATTGCTCGGTCGAACTCGCAAGCGTTGCTATCTCAAGCTTGTTTTTAAAATTTAGTTGTCATAACTATATGTCTTGATTTTTAGTCTACTTATATCTAAGTCTCGAACTAGGATAGTTAAGTGTAGTTGAGCTCCAGACTCCATGGCGATCATCTTACGAAGACGAAGAACTGCTCAAGGAACCGGTGGAACTCCATCCGACTAAAAGGTATGTGGAGACTTGAACTTATCTATCACTCAAAAGTATATCTACTCTATCTCTTACTCTTAAGACAAAAGTCGTATAAGTATGATAGTTTTCATACATACACGTTTGTTATTTCGATCCGAGTTTACTCGCCTATCTATTTCTCGAAATATGTGTTGGTAAGCTTTCATTTTAACCATTTTTCATCTTTATCCCTGACGAAAGTCATGATGACGTTTCAATCTTGAAAATAGCTTTGATGACGATAATTGTGAATAACGACTGTTATAACATTATAGAAGAATGTTTCAATGATTGAAATGTGGGGTTGAGATTACCATCTATGGATATAAGTATATATAGTGTGTTCGCACATTAATGTATAAATCCATGTGCCGGAAACCAAGTGTGTACACACGGTATTGGTAAAGGAGACAGGTTGGGTACGCGTACCCATACGCGTACTGGCAGAACTTTTCCTCCCGGAAAATTCTGCTGAGTTTGGAGTTTACGAACTCATAAACCAGTCACTTTAGGTACGCGTACTGGCGGAACTTTTCTACCCGAAAAATTCTGCTGAGTTTGGAAACTCAAATCCGGTAGGTAAGGTACGCATACCCGTACGCGTACCCAATCTGGTTATTTCTCAAATCGGTAGTTCATGAACTTAAAATAATAAATTATAAGGAATGCAATCTTTGCAAACCATGGCTATGTTGTTCATGAATTGATTCAAATAAATCAAACCGATTTTGTTTCAATTGTGTCTATGTATAAAGACCTAAGCAATTGAAGAACTCTTCAACTAGTTCTCTTGAAGTCAACTAGTTATGAGAAAGATGAATACGGTTAATATGAAAGTGTTCACATGGCTAACCATTGGTTAACTATTTGTGAACCAACTATGTGTACACGTTAAGGTACGGTTACTCAAGCCTAAATGAAATACATTTCATTTGTGTGTGACAAGCTAAGTTTCGATCTAACGGTTGAAAGATATTAGCTTGGTTAAATCAGGTTTTTCATCTAACGGTGAATATTGAATGCTTTGTTATAAGCTAACATTGATTGCAAACCCTGATTTAAAAACTATATAAAGGAAAACTCTAGCAACTGGAAAAACTAATCCCCACACCTCCTGTGTGATACTAGTTGGTTTAGCTAGAGTCGATTCTCCTTTAACCTTAGGTTTCTTCTCGAGACCCTGTAGGTTAACGACTTAAAGACCTCATTGGGATTGTGAAGCCATACGAAACTACTTCTCTTGTAGTTGAGCGATCTGATCTTGCCATTTTCTATCGTACAAGTTCAATTGAAAGATTGGCTTGAGATTATATCTCCGATAGGGCAAGATAAAAAGAAATCACAAACATCTTTGTCTCATCGTTTATGATTCCACAATATCTTGTTTCGCTACCATACAATTAAAATTATTGTGAGGTGATTGATAATTCTAGGCTGTTCTTCGAGAATATAAGTCCGGGTTATCGATTAGTTCCTGTTCACCTTGATTTTATCAAAAGACGGAACAAACTCGTAGGTTTATCTATGGGAGACGGATTTATCTATTATCGTAGACTTTTCTGTGTGATACAGATTTGTTTATTCAAGTCTTCGACTTTGGGTCGTAGCAACTCTTGGTTGTGGGTGAGATCAGCTAAGGGAATCAAGTGCGCAGTATCCTGCTGGGATCAGAGACGTAAGGAGCACAACTGTACCTTGAATCAGTGTGAGATTGATTAGGGTTCAACTACAGTCCAGACCGAAGTTAGTTTGTGTCTGTAGCGGCTTAATACAGTATGGTGTTCAATCTGGACTAGGTCCCAGGGTTTTTATGCATTTGCGGTTTTCTCGTTAACAAAACTTCTGGTGTCTGTGTTATTTCTATTCCGCATTATATATTTTATATAATTAAAATATCACAGGTTGTGCGTTGTATCGATCAATTGTGAAATCCAACCTTTGGTTGTTGATTGGAAATTGATTGATCCTTGGATATTGGTCTTTGGTACCATCCAAGTTTATATCTCTTGTATTTGATAAAGACTCACAGATTTCTATTTGTTTGAGTATAGATCAAATCGAGAGATAGAGATACTAACTTCTTGATATACTTTTTATTAAGATTGAGTCTGACTGTCTAGTTGATTCTCTTAAAAGTATATTAGAGTTAGTCCATACAGATTGCTAATCGAAATATTGGGTGAGGTTGTTAGACCCCCGCATTTTCAACAAGCGCTGGCGTTTGGAACTTAAACGCGACGTTAAAACGTTGAGCACTGGCGTTTAAAGAAAAAACGCCAACTGGTAGTTTTTTTTTAATTCAAAATTCACTTTTTACCTCTATAAATTACCACAATCTTCAAACAATTCACTCACACCAAAATTCACTTCTCTTGAATTTTCTCTTCTAAAATCTATTTCAATTTTTTAGTTTATTGTTGGTTAAATGGCTGAAAAAGCGATCACGCTTTTTTGCGATGCAAAACTTGAAGTTGTTGTTTCTAAGATATGTATGAGTTTTAAAGAGATTGAAAATTGTAAGAGGGGAGTGCAAGTTTTTGAAGTTTCTCCAAGAAAATGTTCCGCTAAAGGGCAAAGAAGAGCTCTAGTTTTGAAAGTTTACAAAAAAAAATTCAAAAACAAAGGCGAGTCAAAGAGCGCGTTGAATGAAGATACGTCAAATGAAGATAAAAAGGAGGCCAAATATTGTACTTGATTTTTATTGAAGTTTTTTTAATACTTTTTATTATTGTCTAAATTTATATCTTGTAAAAAAATTGGCAGTAATATCAATAAATGAAAATATTTAGATTTTAAAATAGATTTCCACTTTAGATTAAGCGAAATTTATTACAATTTAAACTTGCAAATAACATCAAACTACATTTTAATAAACCACAACAAAAACATGAAACTACATCAAATCCAGCGACATTCTCTCAGCAGAGTTCATAACATTCAAAATGCTTAAACTCTCTTCCGCTTTCTTCAGTAAACTTGGTCTGAGCGATGGTAATCTGTAAAACAGATATACAACAAGTTCAGATATTTATGATGCAGTTGATTAGTGAGGACAAAGGTAAGATACTTACCAGTTCTTCGTTGAATAATCCAGAATTGCTAAGGTGAACCATCCACAAAACTTCTGTATAATGTTTGACTTCCTTAGTGATGAATGCAATTCTTAGTTCTAGGCTCTTATTGTTTCTTATGGTTTCGTTCCACGATACTACAAAATGTCCCAATACTCTTTCCCAGAAATAGTCACTGTTCATTGGTCTCATCATATGATGTAACCAAGATCGAACAAGATTAACATCTTTTTCCATTGTAAAGACCGGGAACGACAATCGAGTGCAGTACTGATGTGCTTGAGATGGACCATCTTTGAGAATTCTAAAACACGCTTCGTAACGAAAACGTTTACCGTGAGCTTCCTCCCAATTATCAAGAGTTGTTTGGATCACTTTATATTCAGTTACACCGATGAACTTTTCTCGATCAATTTCCATTACCATAGCAAGAGATGACTGGACTACAACCCTAATAGATTGAAAAAGAGCACGCAATCGACGAGCATCTCGGTTTCCCGGGTTCCCTGTCAGTGAGACGAACATTGAATAACGTTCTCCCAAAAAGAACCATCTTGAAAGCCCGTACCAACAATTACCCTATGAAAAAAAAATGCTTTGCATATAGTTATATCTTATTCTTCAGATAAACTTGGGACCATGATTTCTAACAGACATTTCTGGGGAGTGAGAGAGATCAAGAGTTTTAGAAAGAAATAAAGAAGAAGAAGATGTGAATTTGGAGATGAGAAGAATGGAATTTATAGGGCGAGAAAGAAAATCGAGTCGTTGGAAATTTAGCCGTTGGCGTTTGTAGTAAAACCGCGCAGCTTTACTACAACCACCCGTTTGAATTACCATAGGAGTTGGCGTTTGTAGGAAAACTGCGCAGATTTACTAAAACCGCCCGTTTGAATTACCAACGCCTATTTTTTTTTGTTATAAATACAATACTAGGTTTTATTCTCAACCAAACCAACAAATTTTTTTCTTAAGCCAACAACATCCACCATGTTTTCTAAATCCAAAGCGAAGAAAATATTATGTATCGAAGCAAAAGAGGTTTGTTTATTATGTTTCATGGATAACCACAGTCTTATACAATGCCCTTGGATGTATTCAAAGTGTCCGCGGGAAGGTTTTTCACGCATCAGAATGGTGATTGATTCACAACCGGAAAAGCTCTAGTAGATACAATGTCAAGATCCAAACTGTCCAGAGGAACCACATATTCTAGATGATGCTATGAAGATTAAAGAAGAAGAAGAAGAAGAAGAAGAAGAAGAAGAAGAAAAGATTGCAACAATCTGCAAAAACTTCAAACTTAAAGCCAAATTGAAAAATGAGTTATTACACTGCAAGCATTGTGGATATGGAGATCAGGAATACAAACATTGTCCACAGAGAATCAGATGCAAAAATCCCGGTTGCAAGACTTTTATGCATTTGCGCACTTCTTCTGAAGAAAACACATACGGAAGGCATTTCTGGGAATGCCCTAGGTGTTTTTTAGTGGAGTGGGCTGATTGAAGTTGAGTCATAAATCGATTCACTATGGTATTATGTCATTTAGTTTGCTGTTTATTTTGTGTTATTACGATTATCTAAAACCAAACATATGGATGTCTTCACCTTTGCACCATCAATATCATAACCAATTTAAATTTTTCTTGGATTAAACATTGCAGTATCAATCTCATAAATAAAAACATACTGCATTGAAAAACCACATCATATATGAGTGTTAGAGCATAGCTCGGTCGACCTCGCATGCGTTGCTGTAACAAGCATGTTTGTCAATGTTAGTGATCAAAACTATGAGTCTTGATTTCTAATCTATTATAGCTAAGTCTCGGACTAGGATAGAAAAGTGTAGTTGAGCTCAAGGACTTCATGGAGATTCATCAAACAACGACGAAGATCTACTCAAGGAACCGTGGAACTTCATCAACAAAAAGGTATATGGAGACTTTAACTTATCTATCACTCAAAAGTCTATCTATTCTATCTCCTACTTCTTATGAGACAAAAAGTCGTATGCTATATAGACTGGATCATACACATTTGACATTTCGAGCTGAATATTCACTACTTATCTTTTTCTCGAAATCGTGTGTTGGTAAAGCGTTTCGCTTTAATCAAGTTTATCTTCACCTAGTGACGAAAGTCATGAAAAGTTTCAATTACTTTGAGAATTGCTCTGACGTGAAACGGTCTGTGGATAACGGCTATATAACGTCCTCTGAGAATGTCTCAATGATTGGAATGATAGTTTAGATTACATAACCATATATTCCTTAATCCGAAGTTTTCGAACTTTGTTGATTGAGAGAAACCGGAGAAATTGGCTTTGCCAAGTTTGCGAACTCAGTCCGCGAACTGTCGGAAGTTCTTGTACCGAGAATTTCTGCTGGGATTCCAAATTCGTTCGTGAAGTTCAAGTCTGCGAACCTAGTCCGCGAACTGGCGGAAGTCTCTTTGCCGAGATTTCCTGCTGAGTTTGGAAAACTCTGTCGGTTGCCTTAAGTCCGTGAACTTGTTTGTGATCTAAATATGTGATCTGAACATGAAACTTAAATTACTAAGGAATGCTTTATGCAAACCGTGGCTATAAAATTCATGAGCCGATTCAATCGAATCGAATCATCTTTGTTTCAATTGTGTCTTGTGTAGTTACATAAAATCTCATAGCAATTAAAGAACTCTCTAACTAGTTCATTTGAGTTAATTGAACTAGTTATGGTGAAGAAGAACTAGGCTAATATGAATTTCTCATATCATATGGTTAACCTTTTGGGTTACTATGTTGAACCAACATACACGTACACGTTTGGGCATGGTTTTCACAAACCCAGTAAACGTCTACCCAAGTGTGTGTGACAAGCCAAGTTTTCGATCTAACGGTTGAGAAATATTAGCTTGAATCCAAATCAGGTTTTCATCTAACAGTAAATATGGATTGCTTTGTAACTAAGGAAAAACCCTGATTTGAAGGCTATATAAAGGAGATATCTAGCATTGTGCAAAACTAATCCCCACACGTCTGTGTGATACTAGTGCGCTCGCTAAAGTCGATTCTCCTTTAACCTTTGGTTTTTTTCTCTAAAACCAAGTTAACGACTTAAAGCCTTCATTGGGATTATGAAGCCAGGCCGATACTACTTTTATCGTAGTTGTGTGATCTGATCTTGCATCTTCTATCGTACGAGTACAATATATTGATTGGATTGAGATCGTGAGAGTTCTCCGATAGGCAAGATAAAGAAGTCACAAACATCTTCGTCTCACTGTTTGTGATTCCTCGACAAACCGCTTGTGTAGTCAAGAAGTATTGTTGAGAGGTGGTTGATTAATCTAGGCTGTTCTTCGGTAATATAAGACCGAATTATCAACTGGTTCCTGTTCACCTTGATTTTATATCTTAAGACGGAACAAAAACCTAGGGTTTTTCTGTGGGAGACAGATTTATCCTTTGATAGACTTTTCTGTGTGAAACAGATTTGTTTATTATCAAGTCTGCGATTTTGGGTTGCAGCAACTCTTAGTTGTGGGTGAGATCAGCTAAGGGAATCAAGTGCGTAGTATCCTGTTGGGATCAGAGGCGTAGAAGTACAACTGTACCTTGAATTAGTGGGAGACTGATTGGGGTTCAACTATAGTCCAGTCTGAAGTTAGCTTGTAGTAGGCTAGTGTCTGTAGCGGATTAATACAGTGTGTATTCAATCTGGACTAGGTCCTGGGGTTTTTCTGCATTTGCGGTTTACTCGTTAACAAAACTTCTGGTGTCTGTGTTATTTCTTTTTCGCATTATATTTTTATATAATTGAAATAATACAGGTTGTGCGTTTAAGATCATCAATTGGAAATCCAACCTTTGGTTGTTCATTGATATTGATTGATCCTTGGATATTGGTCTTTGGTACCGTCCAAGTTATTCCTTGTGTTTGATTAAAGACTCGCTATTGTTTTAGCTTGAGTAAATCAAAACAATTGAGAGATATTGACTCCTTGAGATACTTTAATCTAGATTGAGTCTGACTGTCTAGTTGATTCTCTAGCAAAGTATTTTGGAGTTAGTCCATACAGATTGCTAAGCGAAATATTGGGTGGTGTTGTTAGACCCCCGCTTTTTCAATTGGTATCAAAGTAGGCAAACACATTAAAGACCTTATAAGTCTGTGTTTGTAAGCGATTTGACTCTATGGACAGTAGTGCTATCTCAATAAATGCACCACCAGATCCAGGGATTTCAGAATTCTCTTCCATGAATGATTTAATTAAATCTGTAGAAGAAATTCTATCTAAACCTCCACCAGGTTTAAAATCCCTTGAAGTGTTTTCAGGGCTTGAAAAGAAGCTTGAGAGCTTATCTCTTGATGTTGAGTTATACCTCCAGAAAGAGCAAGAATCTCTTGACAGGCTAAATCAAGTTATGATGAATAATATTTATGTTGAGGTTGATATTGAGTTACTAATCAGTGAGATCAATGCTCCTCCTCTGCGTAATCCAATTAGTTGTAACAAACTAAACGAATTACAAGAGGAGTTTAAATCTCAGTCATATGAGTGTATCACCTCAAAGCATGAATTGATTCGTTGCTCAATTCCTGATACTTCATATGAAGATAGTAGTGTTGCCTTATTTTATGAAGAAGCTAGGATGTCTCTGTTTATCAAAAGAGTTTCCCCTCGCAGTACTAAAAACTATCTGCAGAAATTGTTTCTTATAAGTTGGAAAACAAGAAATCAGAAACACAAATCCTTTTGGGTTCTCTTGAAGTTCTTTGATAGACTTATAAAAACAGTTCCTTGGGTGTTTCTCAACACTACAAGATGTAAGAGTTGCTGGAAAGAAACTCTCTCTTGGTGCCATGTTGAGCAAGACAATGTTCATCTCAACACAACTTGTTTGTGTTGAAAGTGCATCCTCACCAAGGAATGCCCTGTTACGGTAAAGGAAGCACGAGAACTGGGGCACACAAATTATGTTCGGTAAGGCGGTAGAATTCGATTGGATTCATCTAAAAAGGTATGTCTATAAACTTGAGAAAGATTTGTACTTTTATTTGCTTAGAATACTTATAATAATCTTGCTTATCGTTCATTTCTACCTAACTTGATCTGTGTTTAAGGTTCTTAAATGTTTAGGTTTGAAAATAATAGTTCGGGATGTTTGGACTACATGGTACACATACAAAGTATGCATAATAACATTTAAAATCAAAATTCAGGGGTTTAAGTTCGCAAACCCGTATGCATACTTGACGTCGATATTCGGTAAACTTGTTTTGGCCGTAACTTCTTCGTACGAACTCGGATTTACCTCATTCTTTTTGCATTATCTTCCTTATTGAATTACCTTCAAAATGGAGATGATAACTGTTGAATTTGGATGAGTTAATATTGGTCTTTGTCCCGTCTCTTGTTTTTTAGTGTTTGCTCCGTTTCGTTGCACTTGTTCTATTCTTGGACTTGAGCACTGGGATTCTTGGAGAAATCCTATTCTAAGATATTTTGTGGATGTTACAAGAATGATGTTGGTGAATCACAAAGAAGGAAGTTCGAGAATTGGTAGTAGTTCACATTGCTATATATTCTTGAGTGTTCACAATCATCTCATGTGAACTATGGTGCATAGTCGTCAATGACTTTGTATGTTCTACTTTGTTAAGGAAATATTTTTATACGCTTTTGGTAACCACTCTTGGTATAAATCCGTGCGAAAAAGATTGATTCTACCTTCTAAGGGAAAAGATTGTTATTGCAGTATTAATCTTTATGATTTTGTGATATTGCAATTGTTTATGGGATATGTATTGTTTGCATCCGTGAACTTGAAGGTCCCATATGTTGTCAAAAGTAAAGTCGTTCATAAATTGATATTCGTATTGATGAAAGGACGAATGGACTTTTGACAATTACAAAAGTTATGCCTATACAGTCATTTATTTGATGGAAAATATGATGTAATCTTTTGTTTGACAAGGATAAAGTCTATTATGTCGTTATGCAAATAGTGATGGAAAATAGAATAGATCCTTGTATGTTATCCACGGTATTGATCTTCATTGATCCATTTTGTTATGTTTTATCGTGAAGGCTCCATTGTATATCATATGTTGAGCACCTTACAACTATGTCGATTAATATTGGCCTTGTTGGTTGTTCCATGAGATGCTATATGTTGAGCATTCTTGAAATAAATTAATCATCTTGATTGATTATTTAGTTATTTGCTCTGAAAGTCTTCTTTTGTCGAGCAAAATCTTTTGACAATTAGATTGATTGCTTCAGTGATTAGTTTGGTTGTGTATTCCAATTAGATTAATTATAGGTTCTCTTGTAATTAATCTAGTTGAGTTTTTCATATATTCCACAAGTTCTTGTGTTGAGTATATGAACGAATATACTAATCATGTTATATTGGTTGATGTAGTCGTATATTCCATAAGGTTTTCCTTATGTTGAGTATTTGAACGATTAAGGTAGTCATCTCCGTGTGGTTATCTTAGTCGTAGCTCCGTGAGTTTTCTTATGTCGAGCACAATCAATTAAATTGATCACTTTTGTGGTTTGATTTAGTTTCGTATTCCGATTAAATTAATCATGGGTTTACTTGTGATTAATTTGGTTGAGTTTTGGATATAGAAAATCATTTCCATTGTTTTTGGTGTCCAATTAAAAAATCCTTCTTTTCTTTCGAAATTAAGGTCGCTCTTGTTGTTCTTTCGGGAATGACATCAAATGGGGGAGAGTTCTTTTGAACTTGTGCTTAATGGTAATATCTTGCGGGGCGTGCGGTTGTGGAATTTTATAGGGGTGTTGATGGTGGTTTTTGAACAAGGGGTAAAACTGTAAAACCTCACGTATAACATGATGTCACCGGTGACACTAGCACATTTATTAGAGCATTTAACGCGCTTATGTCAAAATTACTAGGGTACCCTTTTTCAAATACTAAATTAGAGTTTCGATGCGCGAAACCCTAAGTTTACACATACCGCACAACCATTACGCAAAAAGCATGCAAGCATGCCAAATGCACGCACCGTGCAATCATTGTGCGGAACATAGCAATTGCACGCACCGTGCAATCACTGCGCAAAAGCATGGAAATCATGCCACTCACACATGTCACGCAACATGCCAAATGCACGTACCGTGCAAACATCGCGCAAAACATAGCAATTGCACGTACCGTGCGATCATTGCGCAAAAGCATGACAAACATGCCAAAATGCACGCACCGTGCACTCATCACACAAAGCATATCAATTGCATGTACCATGCAATCCTTGTGCAAAGTATGGCAACCATGCCAAACCACAAATAAACACGCAGGATATGGCAACCGTGCCAAACCGCAAAGCAATGCGCAATCATCACGCTAACCATGCCAAAAATCCAAAACGCACCACCATTGCACAAAATGGCAACCATGCCAAAAACGGGCGCCATTGGCACATGTCGTGCAACCCTTGCAACCTGGAATGTCGTGCAACCCTTGCAACCTGGCATGCCAAGCCGTGCAACCTAGGGCCAAAGCCGCCACACGCGCCATTGGAACATGTCGTGCAACCCTTGCAACATGGCATGCCAAGATGTGCAACCTAAGGCCAAAGCCGCCACACGCGCCATTGGCACATGCCAAGAAACTCTTGCAACCTGGCATGCCAAGCCGTGCAAACCAAGGAAAAAGCCGCAACACGCGCCATTGGCACATGCCAAGAAACCCTTGCAACCTGGAATGCCAAGCCGTGCAAACCAAGGCCAAAGCCTCCACACGCGCCATTGGCACATGCCAAGCAACTCTTGCAACCTGGCATGCCAAGCCGTGCAAACCCAAGGCCAAAGCCGCCACACACTCCATTGGCACATGCCTTTGCAACACTTGCACTTTGGCATTGCCACTTTCACCCGATGTGCAACCTACGACCAAGGAATTACATACATGCCATTGGCACATACCGTGCAACACTTGCACTTTGGCATTGCCACTTGCACCCGATGTGCAACCTACGGCCAAGGCATTCCACACATGTCATTGGCACATGCCGTGCAACCCTTGCGCTTTGGCATGCCGCGCCTACATCAATGTCCACGATCCCTCTTAAGATGCAAAATCTCGACCGTCGAAGGTCGCCACTGAGCCGGCACGTCTCTCAAGCTCAACTTATCAAACACCAGTGACATGCTACATGTTTTCCACGAAAACACTCGAGACATCAAAAACGTATGTCACAAACTGGGGGATGCTCATTAGGGTTTTGGTTTGGCGGTCTACAACGTGCGGCTTACATAAATGCACGTTTCAAGAAGGTGTAATAAGGATAAAACGGTTAGTAAATGCAGGAAGTAATGGTGAAACGCTCTTTCATTATGGAACATCAATTCCATCAAATTCCATCAATACCAGGCGTTACCACCTCTTCCCATTTAACTCATACGTTTCTTTTTTTACGAGGCCAGAGTACGTTTCACTTAGACTTGTATAAATAGGTTTTACCTATTTCCACCAAAAGACAAGTTTTTGGTCAGGGAGAAATACAACACTCAGAAAACCAACTCTTGCTAGCTTTATCAAAGCTTTCATCTTCTGATACAAGTCAAGTACTACTCTTCCAGAACTGCCCTGGTCTCAACACTCTCTTCGCTTCCCTCCCTAAACCAGCCCTTCTCCTCCTCTTTGTGACCGAAGCAAATCCAGAACGACCATTTCTTGGTTTAGGCCAGATTTGTACAGATTGATCTCTCGAATCTAAAGTACTCCCATGCAGTACATTTATTTAGGGTTTAGATTTTTTTCTCATCCACTCACCGAAATTACCAAAATCAGCAGAAACGATTTTCACCCATAAACAATTGGTGACCACAGTGGGAGATTGATCTTTCGGTTACAATATCAGCTTTCAAGAATCGATCTCATACTTCGATCCAGACATCAGGATGGCAGAAAAAAGCAATCTATTCAGGGATCTACAACTCGGCTGCCAGACAACCTGATTACCAGTCGTAAACCGCAAGAGATGGCTGGGGACTTCACAATAACTGAAAGCAAATGATTCGGTCACCAGGAAACTCCAAAAGCGACTGGGGACTTTCCGCAGTCACGACAACACTGCATACAAAATTGGGTTTACACGGGAAGGATCTTGTTTTCGTCAAAAGACCTAGGAAAGCTGAGTAAGTCCAGACTAGACGGAATATACGATTTATTCTTTTAGGTTCTCGATAAGACCATCGTGCTATTTGATCTTATGCCAACTACCGACACACACTTTCATGAAAGCAATATCCTATTCGTAAGTCACAACCAGAGCAACACTATTAAAACCATTCATTTCAAAATAACCCAATATCCTCATAAAATACCAACCATCTATCAAAATCAATCAAACGTTAAAATAGGAACTTTGTTTGCCTTTCAAAAAAAAAGAAAGAAAGAACCTAAGCAAAAGTTTGGAAAAGACAGAGAAACATTTAAGGAAGTTATCCAACAGGGGTCTGCTTTTCTTGGAGAAATCCTCCCTTGCATCCTCGAGAGCCGCTCTCTTCAGAGTCAACGTCTTGGACAATTCTTCGACTTCTGCCTCCTACTATGCGATTTCATCTGCAGAAAGACTCTCGACTACTACGGTTTTCAATTTCTGGATCTCAGCAAATCCCTTGACGAACCACGAAGCGTTGAACTCATTTTATATGCACATATCACGATGATACTTCCAACTGACGATGAAATCCTCAGAAACGGTATGGCCGGTCACTTCACACATATCCTCGATGGAAGACAGAGCTTCCTCCACGCGTTTGACCAGCACAAATCGACCGGTGATCTTCCTGGTTGTGGCTATATGTCCATACCTTTCCCAGATTTTGGTGTACAGTACCTTGTACTTATCCAGCACGCTGAAGCCACCGACCAACATATGACCTGGACAAGGAACCAAGTACAGGGGATCGAAAGTGGCGCCCGCAACCATACCCACAGCCGGCAAGGGGTTCTCTTCCACGCTTTCGTTGACAGTCGTCAGAGCATTCTCCGCTGTTCGAGCCGCATCCATGCCTTTCGTCTGATCAACCTCCATCTATGAAGCACCAATAGCAGTCGCTGCAGCTAAAGGCAAATCTTCACAAGCCTCTATCTCAGAATCATCTCCTTCCTCAGATCCTTCCTGTAATCTTGAGTTAGACGTTTTCGAAAAAGAAGAAAGAAAGGAAAAGAAAAAAAACATGTGTTAGACTCACCGATTCGCTTCCTGAAGAATATCCAGTGCTGCTTCCAGAAGAGCTACCTTCGTCTTCTAAACTCTTCTCTTTCTCTGACTCTTCCCTAGAGGGCTCAACACTGCCGGCCTTTATCGGAAGAGGTGTTATTTCCTGATGACGAGCAAGCGCAGTAAAGGCGTTCACACTACCGAAACCCTGGCAGGAAAAAGATGCAAAAGTTCAGAAACAAAATGAAGATTTACACGTTTTAGTTGAGCCAGGGAAGACACCTACCTGAATATTGGAAGAATTGAAAGACACGGGGGTCGCCGAGTCTGTCGAAACCGACCGAAATCCACCAGCGCGATTCTTCGACCTTCCTTCCTTCACCTGGGGACTGTCCACGTTACCAGGCGACTTTCGCTTAGTTGCAGAAGGATCTCTCAACATTGGATGCTTTGTCAAAACCTCAGGGGAGGGTCTACAACGGGCGTTCGCCACCATGTGATCCACAAAGCCACGGATAGTAAGGAACTCATCTTTCCAGAACTCATTATACTTGAAGGTCGTCGAAGAAACTCTTTCCAAGGGCAATAAGGGTAGACTCGTACCCGGTAAAAGAACGCTGGCATTGAAGACGACCGGCAACGGATTCTCTGAAGCAACTGGATGACGAGCAAATGGGATCCCTTGGTCGAAACTCATGTGACGGGCAGCACAATCAATATTATAAGAAACCACTTGGAAAGACCCCCTAAAGAAAGACGGCATACAACCAGACGTGCAACTCCGCATAAACAAGTTTACACCAACACTCAGGGTACCTTCGGAAAGAAAAGTCATATTTGGAGCAGAAGCAAAGGTGTTAACCTGAACTACATACGCATGCACCGGGGCCCACGGGAGAAAATTGGCTTCATGCGACTTGTCAAGGAACCTAATCAAATTCGATTCGACTCTTGGACACCTGTTCACCCATCGGAGAATTCTGGAGCCACCCCAACTCGCGGGAAGTGAAGGCAACGTCTTCGGAGCATATTTCTTAAAATGCTCCCACAACCACGCTTGAAGGAAGGCAACATGGAAATACGAGTCCACTTTCATATAACCGTTTGAAACACGCATGTCCGCAACCAGGTGATCCAGATGTGTATACATAGAACCAAGGAACAAGCTACCAATGGGGAGAACTATGCATTTCGCTAACTTTATGGCAATCATCAGAAGCTCTTGTCTTATCTCTTTATTGCTGGGACCGTCATCTAAAACATCTCTGGACAACCAGAGAGCCAAGAATACCGCAACATGAAGTGTACTACTCTTTTGACTCGGGTCCAGCTCATCCGGGAACCATTGGGACACCCACCAGCCGTAGAAGCACTTTTCGTTCTCTCTCCGAACGAAATCCTTCAACTTTGCAACAAGAGTGGCTCGCATCTTTTCTTCATCTTCTGCCAGTTGGATATTTAGGTTTCCTGTTACGGGAAGATTCAACAGAAGAGCCATGCTTTCTAAGGAGAAAGTCATTTCACCCCACCTACATACGACTGTATGAGTGTCCGGACACCATCTGGAGATAAAGTTAACTAAACTAGGAATATCCTTCCTAATTTGAAGATTTGCAGATGCCCTAACAACATCAATGATCTGCGCTCGGGTCAAGTTAGCACTTACGTGTTCCTTGCTCACCATAAACTCAATCCATCTGTCGAAGGAGCACAACGGGCTTTAACACATTCTAAAGTCAATATGGGAAGCAGAATACTCTCCTATATGAAGACAAAACCGTATTACAGTCTCTGGTCGGACTGAACGGGTCCTCCTTTCATCTTCTGAACCGGTCAAGAGGATCGACACGAAATTGGGATGATTTTTTCGTGCTGCGGCAAGGGGCTTTGTGAAGAGTCATCATCCGTGTTTGGCTTAGAACTACTAGCCTCTTTTGGTAAAGCAAGACTTTTCCCGGGTGACATCTTGCCGGAGTTTCTTGTGTTGTTTTGCTAACAAGGTATCTACATTAAAAAGGCAAGACAAGAAGAAATTATCACCCACACACGGCTACACCAAAATAAGGGAAAACCCTAAGCAACTAGGTTTTCACAAACACACTGCCGCAGTATTCATGAAGAAAGTCCACAGGTTCACGAGAATCACATTTATGACTAAGTTCTACGAAGATATGGAAGAACAATATTTTCTATGGATTCATGCGAAGCATATATACAGCTAGAGTTTTGCATGACAAAAAAAAACAAGGAAGAATTAGTTTGAGAAAGAGAGCCGGAAGACATACCTGGAATGTTAACTCTCCCTACCACTTTGTTGCTAACGCAAAAATATGGAGAAACAAAGGGAAAAAAAAAGAGGTGGATAACCTCTTTTATAGGCGTGATAGTCGGAGACTTCGAAAAAGGGAAGGATTCCCTTTCAAAGACGTGCATGAATAAAGGAATCCGGGCCCGTAATAACAAGGTTGGCCACTTCCCAAAAATGCATGCATCTTCCTTGCTAGCACCGGCCCTACCAAGTGCTCAATGGCGTCCTTGCCAAAATCCGCACCGGCCAGCCAGTCCGCGCTAGCCATGCCTTCCTTGCCAACGCCATGCTCTGCCAAACGGCCCACGCCCATTCTAAGCCCATTTGTACTGACAAGTCCCATTCGTGACAAGTCTATGCTAGCAGCTCCACCGCGCGTTCCAAAGCCTGGCCCAAAGACACCTAGTCATATTGGGATTTGTGCAAAGCTACCAGATGCGAGGATTGTAGATTCTTACTTACATCTCGAAAAAGGTCAGACAAATCTCCTCGGCCCTCTTTTACGACTTACTATCTCAGTTTATCCTCGTCTGTCACCATCTTATGCTTACCTCGCAACAAGGCCCATGTTCCAAGCTAAGCAGGGGACTTAATGTTGATGGTGGTTTTTGAACAAGGGGTAAAACCGTAAAACCTCATTATAGCATGACGTCACCAGTGACACTAGCACATTTATTACAGTATTTAACACGCTTATGTCAAAATTACTAGGGTACCCTTTTTCAAATACTAAATTAGGGTTTCGATGCGCGAAACCCTAAGTTCACACATAGCGCACAATCATTACGCAAAAATCATGGCAAGAATGCCAAATGCACGCACCGTGCAATCATTGTGCAGAACATAGCAATTGCACGCACCGTGCAATCACTGCGCAAAAGCATGGCAATCATGCCACTCACACATGTCACGCAACATGCCAAATGCACGTACCGTGCAAACATCGCGCAGAACATAGCAATTGCACGTACCGTGCGATCATTGCGCAAAAGCATGGCAAACATGCCAAAATGCACGCACCGTGCACTCTTCACACAAAACATAGCAATTGCATGTACCATGCAATCATTGTGAAAAATATGGCAACCATGAAAAACCACAAATAAACATGCAGGATATGGCAACCGTGCCAAACCGCAAAGCAACGCGCAATCATCACGCTAACCATGCAAAAAACGGGTGCTATTGGCATATGTCGTGCAACCCTTGCAACCTGGCATGTCATGCAACCCTTGCAACCTGGCATGCCGTGAAACCCTTGCAACCTGGCATGCCAAGCCTTGCAACCTAGGGACAAAGCCGCCACACGCGCCATTGGCACATGCCGTGCAACCCTTGCAACCTGGCATGCCAAGCCGTGCAACCTAAGGCCAAAGCCGCCACACGCGCCATTGGCACATGCCAAGCAACTCTTTCAACCTGGCATGCCAAGCCGTGCAAACCAAGGCCAAATCCGCCACACGCGCCATTGGCACATGCCAAGCAACCTGGCATGCCAAGCCGTGCAAACCAAGGCCAAAGCCGCCACACGCGCCATTGGCACATGCCAAGCAACTCTTGCAACCTGGCATGCCAAGACGTGCGAACCCAAGGCCAAAGCCGCCACACGCGCCATTGGCACATGCCGTGCAACACTTGCACTTTGGAATTTCCACTTGCACCCGATGTGCAACCTACGGCCAAGGCATTCCACACATGTCATTGGCACATATCGTGCAACACTTGCACTTTGGCATTTCCAGTTGCACCCGATGTGCAACCTAAGGCCAAGGCATTCCATACATGTCATTGGCACATGTCGTGCAACCCTTGCACTTTGGCATGCCGCGCCTACATCAAAGGCCACGATCCCTCTTAAGATGCAAAATCTCGACCGTCGAAGGTCGCCACTGAGCCGGCACGTCTCTCAAGCTCAACTTATCAAACACCAGCGACATGCTACATGTTTTCCACGAAAACACTCGAGACATCAAAAACGTATGTCACAAACTGGGGGATGCTCATTAGGGTTTTGGTTTGGCGGTCTACAACGTGCGGCATACATAAATGCCCGTTTCAAGAAGGTGTAATAAGAATAAAACGGTTAGTAAATGTACGAAGTAATGGTGAAACGCTCTTTCATTATGGAACATCAATTCCATCAAATTCCATTAATACCAGGCGTTACCACCTCTTCCCATTTAACTCATCCGTTTTTTTTCTTACGAAGCCAGAGTACGTTTCACTTAGACTTGTATAAATAGGTTTTACCTATTTCCACCAAAAGACAAGTTTTTGGTCAGGGAGAAATACAACACTCAGAAAAGCAACTCTTGCTAGATTTCTTAAAGCTTTCATCTTCTGATACAAGTAAAGTACTACTCTTCCAGAACTGCTCTGGTCTCAACACTCTCTTCGCTTCCCTCCCTAAACCAGCCCTTCTCCTCCTCTTTGTGACCGAAGCAAATCCGGAACGGCCATTTCTTGGTTTAGGCCAAATTTGTACAGATTGATCTCTCAAATCTAAAGTACTCCCGTGTAGTACATTTGTTTAGGGTTTAGATTTGTTTCTCACCCACTCACCGAAATTACCAAAATCAGCAGAAACGATTTTCACCCATAAACAAGGGGTTATCTTGTATCTTAAAACTCCTTGATGAATGCATCTAGCTTCGGCTTTATGATTGCATATAAATAAAGTTGGTATGTATTTTTTCTTTTAGTCTATGAAATGTCTCTTGTGGAAATTTCATTATGATTCCGGTCTTTTACCTTTGCCAATTTTATTGACAAAAAGGGGGAGAAATAATGTAGTTCACATTACAAATACATATGGTTTTCGGATCATTTTGTAAGGGGGAGTGGTTTCCTTGATCGAGATGGAGTATTGACTAAGGGGTAGTGATACATATCACCATAGTATTGTTGTTAAAGTCGTGATGCAATTAGACTTTGATGTTACATAATGATACTATGACACTGTATAATAATGATCGAGAATCTCGATTTCTCTCATTGGGATCATTGGAGTACTTGGAAGGACGAAGATTTCAAGGAACGTTGAAGGTTAGACTATGGAATATGAGCCACTAAAGTTTATCTTTTTTGTATTCCATATGTATTAATAGTTTTGTCACTAAAATTGACAAAGGGGGGGATTGTTAGAGCATATAGATCAGTCGACCTCGCTTGCGTTGCTATATCAAGCATGTTTGTCAATGTTAGTGATCAAAACTATGAGTCTTGATTTCTAGTCTATTATAGCTAAGTCTCGGACTAGGATAGAAAAGTGTAGTTGAGCTCAAGGACTTCATGGAGATTCATCATACAACGACGAAGATCTACTCAAGGAATCGTGGAACTTCATCAACAAAAAGGTATGTGGAGACTTGAACTTATCTATCACTCAAAAGTCTATCTATTCTATCTCCTACTTCTTATGAGACAAAAAGTCGTATGTTATATAGACTGGATCATACACATTTGACATTTCGAGCTGAGTATTCACTACTTATCTTTTTCTCGAAATCGTGTGTTGGTAAAGCGTTTCGCTTTGATCAAGTTTATCTTCACCTAGTGACGAAAGTCATGAAAAGTTTCAATTACTTTGAGAATTGCTCTGACGTGAAACGGTCTGTGGATAACGGCTATATAACATCCTCTGAGAATGTCTCAATGATTGGAATGAGAGTTTAGATTACATAACCATATATTCCTTAATCCGAAGTTTTCGAACTTTGTTGATTGAGAGAAACCGGAGGAATTGGCTTTGCCAAGTTTGCGAACTCAGTTTGCGAACTCAGTCCGCGAACTGTCGGAAGTTCTTGTACCGAGAATTTCTGCTAGGATTACAAATTCGTTCGTGAAGTTCAAGTCCGCGAACCTAGTCTTCGAAATGGCGGAAGTCTCTTTGCCGAGATTTTCTGCTGAGTTTGGAAAACTCTGCCGGTTGCCTTAAGTCCGTGAACTTGTTTGTGAGCTTAAGTGGTTATGATCTAAAGATGAGATCTGAACATGAAACTTAAATTACTAAGGAATGCTTTATGCAAACCTTGGATATAAAATTCATGAGCCGATTCAATCGAATCGAATCATCTTTGTTTCAATTGTGTCTTGTGTAGTTACATAAGATCTCATAGCAATTGAACAACTCTCTAACTAGTTCATTTGAGTTAATTGAACTAGTTATGGTGAAGAAGAACTAGGTTAATATGAATTGCTCATACGGTTAACCTTTTGGGTTACTATGTTGAACCAACATACACGTACACATTTGGGCATGTTTTTCACAAACCCAGTAAACGTATACCCAAGTGTGTGTGACAAGCTAAGTTTTCGATCTAACGGTTGAGAAATATTAGCTTGAATCTAAATCAGGTTTTCATCTAACGGTAAATATGGATTGCTTTGTAACTAAGGAAAAACCCTGATTTGAAGGCTATATAAAGGAGACATCTAGCATTGTGCAAAACTAATACCCACACGTCTGTGTGATACTAGTGCGCTCGCTAGAGTCGATTCTCCTTTAACCTTTGGTTTTTTTCTCTAAAACCAGGTTAACGACTTAAAGACTTCATTGGGATTATGAAGCCAGGCCGATACTACTTTTATCGTAGTTGTGTGATCTGATCTTGCATCTTCTATCGTACGAGTACAATCTATTGATTGGATTGAGATCGTGAGAGTTCTCTGATAGGAAAGATAAAGAAGTCACAAACATCTTCGTCTCACTGTTTATGATTCCTCGACAAACCGCTTGTGTAGTCAAGAAGGATTTTTGAGAGGTGATTGATTAATCTAGGTTGTTCTTCGGGAATATATGACCGGATTATCAATTGGTTCATGTTCATCTTGTTTTATATCTTAAGACGGAACAAAAACCTAGGGTTTTTCTTTGGGAGACAGATTTATCCTTTGATATACTTTTCTCTGTGAGATAGATTTGTTTATTATCAAGTCTGTGATTTTGGGTTGCAGCAACTCTTAGTTGTGGGTGAGATCAGCTAAGGGAATCAAGTGCGCAGTATCTTGCTGGGATCAGAGGCGTAGGAGTACAAGTATACCTTGAATTAGTGGGAGACTTATTGGGGTTCAACTATAGTCCAGTCCGAAGTTAGCTTGTAGTAGGATAGTGTTTGTAGCGGCTTAATACAGTGTGTCTTCAATCTGGACTAGGTCCCGGGGTTTTTCTGCATTTGCGGTTTCCTCGTTAACAAAACTTCTGGTGTCTGTGTTATTTCTTTTCCGCACTATATTTTTATATAATTGAAATAATACAGGTTGTGCGTTTAAGATCATCAATTGGAAATCCAACCTTTGGTTGTTGATTGATATTGATTGATCGTTGGATATTGGTCTTTGGTACCGTCCAAGTTATTCCTTATGTTTGATTAAAGACTCGCTATTGTTTTAGCTTGAGTAAATCAAAACAAGTGAGAGATATTGACTCCTTGAGATACTTTAATCTAGATTGAGTCTGACTGTCTAGTTGATTCTCTAGCAAAGTATTTCGGAGTTAGTCCATATAGATTGCTAAGCGTAATATTGGGTGGTGTTGTTAGACCCCCGCTTTTTCAATGAGAATAAAAGAAATACATTAGATTAAAACAACTACTATATAGGCGTCAATTCTCGTCGGGTGGTGGAATTCCTAGGGAGATGTAGAGATTATATTTATTGAGCATTCTAAGAATGTTGAAACAAGCATGGAAGTCGAAAGGATGATCGTCGTGAGATACTGCCCACATCGCTAGAGTTCTGGGTTCCACTTCATGTACAACTTCACCGTTGAGCTTATTTTTGTGATTCTCCATTAGTAAAGCGATGAACTCTGATACATGACTACTAATTGAACTAAAACGATGCGACAATAAGTGAGAATCACGCTCATTAATGTTCCCCGTTTTAGCGGTGAAAATTATATAAACTTTCTCCTAGAAAATCAACATCGGTTCGGCTACATTACTTAAGACAACATATTGTATGTGAAAAACAACAGATCTACAAATAGCTAAATCCTCTTGTTGAGTGAATCTAACACCATGAACTATGGGAGGCATTTTTGTAGATGATTTGAGAGTGAAGAATGTGTATAATGTGTAAATTTAGAGTTGAAATGAGGAGTATTTATAGAACTCAAAAATTATAGCCGTTAGATCACAAGAGTTTTCAGCCGTCCAGATTCAGTCGTTGGAGCTTTTATGAAAAACGCGACGCGTTTAGCAAAAACGCTGGCGTTTGAAGTAACAACAAGTGATGGAAAGACAAGCGCCAGCGTTTTTGGCTCACGCGCCAGCATTGGTGCCAAGCTCGCCCTGCCTTACATCGCGCGCGCTACATGATCCATCTCACTCAACAAACCAACAAATTTGTTGGTTTGTACATCCATTTTTCATGTTCGTTGAGTTCATAGTGGGATCAAAATCAACAAATCCTTGTTTTCTTGAGTCCATAGGAACTGCTCTTAGTACTGTTGATAAATTATTAAAATTTTAATTTAAAATAATAGATTTATTTGAAATACCAAAATTACTTAAACCCAATGGTGGTATTAGGCCAATTGCGGTTGGTACTGTTTGGCGAAGGCTTGTTTCTAAGGTGGCTGATCTTTTAGTTGGCAAGGACATGGCTTCTTATTTGAGGGATTATCAATTCGGTGTTGGTGTGCCAGTTGGAGGTGAGAGTATTTTACATGTTGTAAATGGGCTTCTAGAGTTGAAAGGTCACTCAGACAAGATGTCAATGTTGCTTATTGACTTCTCTAATGCTTTCTACATGGTGAGCCGTTCTCATCTCATCAAGGAAGTTCGCCTCCATTGTCCAGGTATTTCTCGTTGGGTTGAATTTTGATGCAAAAGGCCTTCTAGACTTTATTATGACCAATATACTTTGTCGTTTGCACTCGGTGTCCAGCAAGGTGGTCCGCTTGGTCCTTTGTTGTTTGCATTGACTCTTCATCCCCTTGTGAAGTCTATTGCTTCCCGGTGCAAACTCGATTTACATGCCTGATACCTTGATGATGGTACTATTATTGATGATACTTGAGGTGGCCAAGGCTTTGAGCATAATAGAAAGTGAAGGTCCAAGTAGGGTTTGCATCTAAATATAAAGAAAACAGAGGTATTTTGGCCTTTTATTGATTCTAGAAGCACTATTGGAGGTGCATCCCCCTCTGATATTGGTATACCTACTAATGACATTAAACTTTTGGGAGGACCAGTGAGTTTGAATATGAATTTTATAAGTGATATGGTTTTGAGCAGGGTGAACAAGACGGTTCAACTAATGAATCCCATAAAAAAAACTCAAGGATCCTCAAAGTGAGATGTTATTACTTCGCAATTGCACTGGTGTGTCTCGTTTACGTTTTGCAATGCGTAATCACCTGTTTCGTTATCTAAGACTTTTAGTCACTGGGGATGGTGCGGGTTTTGGCCCTTTGCAGCAGAGATTAGCTATCTTGCCTATCAAAGATGGCGGTTTGGGTATTTATACTATGGATGTACTAGCGCATATTGTTACCTTGCATCTCAAAACCAGACTACTTCTGTGACGGAACGGAAAATTACGCCTTTGGCGCGTTGCCTCGCAGGCCGTAACTCCCCCGATGCGCCATGATGTATCTATGATCCGGGCCTTAAAGCTAGGAAAATGCACGCTCATTTGTGCTCGCAGACATGCTCTTGGAGCATGATGCATCTAACTTAGCTTCCACACCGTTCCAACTTACCCTTGTTCCGCGAACGGTTTAATAAGAGAACAAAAACTTTCCTAAAACGGCAAAAACGGCCTTTTGAGGCCCTAAACGATGGAATTTGGCTAAATTTTGGTGACCATGTGGATCTATAGATCGACATGTCTTGATATCTGGGCCGTTTCCCATCAAAATGGACTCCTCTTGAGCTAAATTACGACACTCGGGTTTTTAGCCTATGTCGAACGCCTTGATAGGAAGTATGAGCATCCACTGACTGGAATGCAACTTGCCTCATCAAGTTTGGCCACAATTATCTCTTGCGTCGAGCTACCGACCCATATGATATGAGAGGCCAGAATGTGCAATCATCTCACAATTAGATGATATGAGCGACAAAGTGCTGGACCGGCAATGCTGCAACTCATTGCGGCTGCCTACGTACCCTTCCCTACTCTAAAGGGATCAAGCACAGACCGTAGTTCATCATCGAAGGGACAGAAACTTAAACCAACTCGATTGCAAGGCCGTGGCCTAACAATAATGATAATGGCCTGGTCCATATAGGTCATTCTTTCAAGATGCACAATGATTATGCATCATCGGGTCCGCGATATGGCATAGTGATGCCTAAGCATCAAATGCCCTCTTCGAAAGGCTACGCAACTATGAATGATCCTTAGGCATCATTTATACTCTTCTGGCTAAGGTATGAAGCTTACTTGGTACATAGTCCGCATATGCACCTTCAACCAACTACCCCTCCCTATATATGTCTTAATGGAATTTCTACAGATATGGAAAGGGGACCAAATTGACATGCCTGCTTCACTGTTCATCCGCAATGATTGCGTTCCACAATGATTTTTTTCATTCGCAATGATTCCGTTACTTCGCAATGATTGTGTTCATCCGCAATGATTGCGCAACACTCGTTCGGCCAGCCCTCTCTGGCCTGATGCACAATGATTATGCGATATTATCTCTAGGCCAATAGCCTCCATAATACGCAATGATTATGCTGCAATCTCGAGGCCACCTACCCAACTGACCTAATGCATTATGATGATGCAACATTGGACTTTTGCCGATATGCCTACGCAATGTGCCTTCCTTGGCACCAAATATGGCCCCGGCCCAAATGCATCTCACTATGCAAAGGAAGCTTTGGATGAAGCTTCATCACAAGAAAATGACGCATCTTTTAGCGTGCGTCATGCTAAAAACACAGGGTGTTACAACTTCCGTGCAAAAGGTACTACTTGGCAACCTATTCTCCTCAGACAAAGGTTTTGCTTATCACCTGGCTTTTCAGAAATTCATCCAGGTACCGCATGTGGACTACCTTCTAGGTATCGCGTCGATGATACTGCCCCCTTCTATGCACTCCCTGGCAGTTACTTATTTTGATGCAGTTAAGAAGCAAATTTCAAACCAATTTTCCATGTGAAAAAGCGGGGGTATAACAACCACACCCAATATTTCGTTCGGCAATCTGTATGGACTAACTTCAATATAATTCCGAGCCCACCAGCTAATAAAGCGAGCTCAGCCAAGAAATATATCAAAGAGTTGTATCTCAATTTCTCAATACAATCTGCAATCGAACAGATAGAAATTTGTGAGCCCGATTGATATGAGAAATGACTTGGCCGGTACCAAAGACAAATGCCCAAGTTCCAATCAATTCCTATCCAACAAACAAAGGTCGGATTTACCAATTGATTGAACTACGTACAACCTGTGATATTACAATTATATAAAAAATATAATGCGGAAAAGAAATAATACAGACATCGGAAATTTTGTTAACGAGGAAACCGAAAATGCAGAAAACCCCCGGGACTTAGTCCAGTTTTGAACACCACACTGTATTAAGCCGCTACAGACACTATCCTACTACAAGTTAACTTCAGACTGGAATGTAGTTGAGCCCTAACCAAGTATCACACTGATTAAGGTACAATCGCTTTCTTTACGCCTCTAGAACCACGCCGGATTCTGCGCACTTGATTCCCTTAGCTGATCTTACCCACAACTAAGAGTTGCTACGACCCAAAGTCAAAGACTTACAAACAAACCTGTCTCACACGGATAAGTCTATTATGATAAATAAATTTGTCTCCCACAGAAGTACCTATGAAGTTTTTGTTCCATCTTTTGATAAATCAGGTGAACAAGAACCAATTGATAATCCGGTCTTATACCTCCGAAGAGCAGCCTAGAAATATTAATCACCTCACAATAACTTAACTATATGGTAGTAGAAGAAGTTATTGTGGAATCACAAAGAATGAAACGAAGAGCTTTGTGATTACTTTTTATATCTTACCTATCGGAGATGAATCTCGAGCAAATCCTAAAGAAGATAGTACTCAATACGATAGAACAAATAAGATCAGAATACGCAACTACAAAGAAAACAGTTGGATCTGGCTTCATGAATCCCAAATAAAATCTTCAAGTCGTACACTCGCAACCAATTTTAGTGGCTCCCTATTTTTTTCAGGGACAGGACTCTAGGCAAAATCTAAGGTATGGATTGTTGCTACCTATTAGGGGATTTGAACGGGGGCAAAAATTAAAATTAAGGGTGTCAAGCATTTTCGATTGGAAAAAGCATGATTGCCGTAACTATAATAACCCTCTCACCTGTGCTCATGATGCACACAGTTTTAATAGAAAAGGACAGGACTTGTCAGAATTGAAAACCCGGCAATGCAGCTTCTAACACCACTACCGGTAAATCTTCATGGAATAACACCGGGCACTGCAAATGAAAACAGTTAGCCTACCAGTCATGTTCGTTTACCAAAAAGAAAAAAGAAAAAACAGTCATGTTCTCCACTGAAAAACTAGTATAGTAGTTTTGTTTCTCATTATTCACAAACTTATTTTATTTTTCCCATTAACGATATAAAAATGAGGAAGTATTCCAAAGTGGGAAGTTTCTTTTCGGCCTTTCTTTTTATGATTTTTACTTTTCCTTTTCCTTTTCCTTTACATATATATAGTTTATGCATTTATTTCCACTTACAATTGGCCAACTTGCGGATACCCTTGACCCCCTTACTTATAATGTACATGAAAATTTATCCTCCCGAATGATGACATGTTATAATGGGGCGACTGCTATCCCTATAATCCCTACCACCAAAAGTTCCAATATGCTGTTATAATGGCGATACACAATGAATGAAGTATAACATTAGCATCGTAAAGGACCGTTGCACCGTTGCAGTATCGGTATTGATCTGTATGACTCCACATCTTAAAACAGTGCATGACACATGGGCTAGTTTGAAAATACCTTTTCAACAAAAGTAACGAGAATGGTTCAAACTTCTTTAAATTGTGTGGGTGGGTGGGTGGGTCTGCTAGTCACTGGTTCCCCCCCTGCTAGTCACTGGTTCCCCCGTAAGAACACAAAATCTGATTAATCAGAAACATTTAGATCAAGTGCATTAGACACTGATAAATTAACTTACTTTATGGATAAATTAGCTTACTTTATGGTCACGTGGATGGGAAAATTTATTTTTTCACGATAAGAAACGAGATTATCTATAAAAAAAAATTGAGACGATCATCTTGATTGGGAAAATCGTCCCAGCTTGAGCTGAGGCTCGGTACAACATCATCTGAGCCTCGATTCGCTTAGGGTTGACCGTCTCCATTTGCAACGACTACATTTTTAAATGTTAACTCAACGGCTCTATGTCCATCATACATGTACAGATCTTCTTCCACGTCCGCCAATAAACTCACACAACTTCTATATATTATCACAGAAATTTGTCAAATTTCCTCAATATATTCGTCGTTATCACTCGTTTTAATCATTATCTTCTTTGCTCTTGTGGATCCTAATTTAGAAATGAGGAAGCGCACCTGGATGCATCATTGGATCAAATGGATTAAAATTTGGACGAAGAGAGAACTATGATGAACGCCATGATACCATTATATAGGGGGCAAATACCGCGAGCTCCAGAATCAAGAGCATCATTGACAATAAGATACACGAGGAGATTTCGAGAGGAAGGACATCAACAAATGATGCGTGATTATTTTATCAGAAACATTTAGATCAAGTGCATTAGACACTGATAAATTAACTTACTTTATGGATAAATTAGCTTACTTTATGGTCATGTGGATGGGCAAATTTATTTTTTCACGGTAAGAAACGAGATTATCTATAAAAAAATTGAGACGATCATCTTGATTGGGATAATCGTCCCAGCTTGAGCCGAGGCTCGGTGCAACATCATCTGAGCCTCGATTGCTTAGGGTTGACCGTCTCCATTTGCAACGACTACATTTTTAAATGTTAACTCAACGGATCTATATCCATCATACATGTACAGATCTTCTTTCATATCCGCCAATAAACTCACACAACTTCTATATATTATCACAGAAATTTGTCAAATTTCCTCAATATATTCATTGTTATCACTCGTTTTAATCATTATCTTCTTTGCTCTTGTGGATCCTAATTTAGAAATGAGGAAGCGCACCTGTGTGCGCTACTCTTTCTCCAACAACAACAACAACAATAATGGATGCATCATTGGATCAAATGGATTAAAATTTGGACGAAGAGAGAACTATGATGAACGCCATGATGCCATTATATAGGGGGCAAATACCGCGAGCTCCAGAATCAAGAGCATCATTGACAATAAGATACACGAGGAGATTTCGAGAGGAATGACATCAACAAATGATGCGTGATTATTTTATCAATTTATCTGTGGACGCTGATGAAGATTTTTAGCGTCGCTTTTGTGTGCCGCGATACTTGGTTATTAGACTTATCTCGGAGCTTTGTATAGTAAACCCTAAATTCAATTATCAATTTGAGGTATAAAATATACGAGGACATGGTGTTGAACAAAAGGTCACTACAACCTTAAGGATTCTAGGTTATGGTTTGCCAGTGGGTGACAGTGATGAGTACATTCGTATGAAAAAAAAAACATACGAAAATCTCAATATGTTTTGCGAAAGTGTAGTTAACCATTTTGGTCCATGTTTTTACGACAACCAAATCAAGATGATGTCGACATGAATGTCCCGGAATGCTAGGTAGCCTTGTTTGCATGTACCGGGTGTGGCATGAATGTCTTTTATACTTGGTGTTGATGGTGGTTTTTAGTTCAGGGCTAAAATTGTAAAATCTGTATTTAATGCGCTATCATTCTGCAAAGAAACTGAGCCATTTAAGAGTGATGAGTGCCCATGCCTCTTTACTTGCATATGTATTGAGCAACTCAATATATTTATATGAAATTTATCCAGAATGGTGCATGTAGCAACAATCTCAAATAGTCTATAAATTTTAACCTCCCTCTTGCATTATTCACTAATGTGTGGCTTATTGATTATTTTCCTATGCAATGTTCCCCAGTTGAACTCTTAATATTGATATGACACGACAATTAATATTCACTTACAACTGAGTAGCATGAATTTCCCGAAGTATCAAGATTAAAATCTGCATGGAAGTACTCAGTCAGAAGACGCGTTGGAGGTTCTCTGAGAATGAAATTAAAGAATTTTGTGCCAACACAAAGAATTCATCAAATCTGATCAATTTTGAGGCAGCACACAAAATTCAAGTTTTAACCTAATTAATTTGCAAAAATTAGGTTTTCTGCGCCCTGTGCGATATTTCGAACCCTATTGGTCGAAACTAATCCTAGGTACACTAGGAAATTGATCCAACATGGAAGTGATAGGAGGAAATCCTACCAAAAATTGTAAATAAGAAAAAGAGGGAACCGCGACTGACTAGGGCTGTAGCGGAAAGATATTGACCGCTCCCCTTGGCCGGCCAACTTGCCCCTAACTCGAACTCCCCTTGTCGCCGCCCCTTCCCCTATTTTGTTGGCCACTGGCTCTTCTTTCCTACTGACCAATCAGATCACTCCAAAAGCGCCACACACACTTTTAAATAAATTTGGTTGGTCGACGCACCTAATTCCTTAAGGAATCTAATATAGGTTTCCCATGTCATTATTAAAACGATCACGGTGGTACGTTTTGGCCAGTCGATATATCAAGTCTAGCCCTTCTTAGCACGGACAGACAAGCACCATCATGCACACCGGCGGGCCCATTAATGCTTAAGACAATCGGAATCCTTCCCACTCGCAAGCAGAGCCACCAAACTATTACCCAAAGTGGGTTGGCCACGTGAGTTATAAAACCTTAATTTATGTTAGCAGCAGCATATTGCTGCCGCAAAACGATCCTGACCGCCCAACTTCGCCATCCAAATGGACCAGCCTAAATTCAATCTCAATCAACGAGCAAGGTGCGGATACGCTCACGAGCGGCCCGGCTATTGTGTTGGTCGGACGAACAAGCTCCCAGCACGCTCTAACACCAAAAACCGTTAGCCCAAAGTAGGTTGGCCATACGGCTATTAAACCCTAAAATTGAATTAACGACAGTATGTAACTGCTGCAAATCATCTCGGACGTCCAACCTCTCTAGCCGAATCAACCGGCCTAGATTTAATTTTAGGGGACCAATGAGATGTTGACATGATCACCGGACATCCCTCTTTCATAAGAAACAACCGGCCAAGCCGCGGCCTGTCCATATGGCTTCCAAACGATCGCCCAAAGATGGTTGGTCGCGCTTCTTATAGGAGTTTTAAATAAATTACTGGTTCCCCCGTAAGAACACAAAATATGATTAATCAGAAACATTTAGATCAAGTGCATTAAAGACTGATAAATTAACTTACTTTATGGATAAATTAGCTTACTTTATGGTCATGTGGATGGGCAAATTTATTTTTTCACGGTAAGAAACGAGATTATCTATAAAAAGATTGAGACGATCATCTTTATTGGGATAATCGTCCCAGCTTGAGCCGAGGCTCGGTGCAACATCATCTGAGCCTCGATTCGCTTAGGGTTGACCGTCTTCATTTGCAATGACTACATTTTTAAATGTTAACTCAACGGCTCTATGTCCATAATACATGTACAGATCTTCTTCCATATCCTCCAATAAACTCACACAACTTCTATATATTATCACAGAAATTTGTCAAATTTCTTCAATATATTCATCGTTATTACTCGTTTTAATCATTATCTTCTTTGCTCTTGTGGATCCTAATTTAGAAATGAGGAAGCGCACATGTGTGCGCTACTCTTTCTCCAACAACAACAACAATAATGGATGCATCATTGGATTAAATGGATGAAAATTTGGACAAAGAGAGAACTATGATGAACGCCATGATACAATTATATAGGGGGAAAATACCGCGAGCTCCAGAATCAAGAGCGTCATTGACAATAAGATACACGAGGAGATTTAGAGAGAAAGGACATCAACAAATAATGCGTGATTATTTTATCAATGTATATGTGGACGCTGATGAAGATTTTTAGCGTCGCTTTTGTATGCCGCGATACTTGGTTATTAGACTTATCTCGGAGCTTTGTATAGTAAACCCTAAATTCAATTATCAATTTGAGGTATAAAATATACGAGGACATGGTCTTGAAAAAAAGGTCACTACAACCTTAAGGATTCTAGGTTATGGTTTTCCAGTGGGTGTCAGTGATGAGTACATTCGTATGAAAAAAAAAACATACGAAAATATCAATATGTTTTGCGAAAGTGTAGTTAACCATTTTGGTCCATGTTTTTACGACAACCAAATCAAGATGATATCGACATGAATGTCCCGGAATGCTAGGTAGCCTTGATTGCATGTACCGGGTGTGGCATGAATGTCTTTTATAATTGGTGTTGATGGTGGTTTTTAGTTCAGAGCTAAAATTGTAAAACTCTGTATTTAGTGCGGTAACATTCTGCTAAGAAACTGAGCCATTTAAGAGTGATGAGTGCCCATGCCTCTTTACTTGCATATGTATTGAGCAAATCAGTATATTTATATGAAATTTATCCAGAATGGTGCATATAGCAACAATCCCAAATAGTCTATAAATTTTAACCTCCCTCTTGCGTTATTCACTAATGTGTGGCTTATTGATTATTTTCCGATGTTCCCCAGTTGAACTCTTAATATTGATATGACACGACAATTAGTGTTCACTCGCAACTGAATAGCATGAATTTACTGAAGTATCAAGATTAAGATCTGCATGGAAGTACTCAGTCAGAAGACGCGCTAGAGGTTCTATGAGAATGAAATTAAATAATTTTGTGCCAACACAAAGAATTCATCAAATCTGATCAATTTTGAGGCAGCACACAAAATTCAAGTTTTAACCTAATTAATTTGCAAAAATTAGGTTTTCTGCGCTCTGCGCGATATTTCGAACCCTATTGGTCGAAACTAATCCTAGGTACACTAGGAAATTGATCCAACATGGAAGTGATAGGAGCAAATCCTACCAAAAATTGGAAATAAGAAAAAGAGGGATCCGCGACTGACTAGGGCCGTAGCGGAAAGATATTGACCGCGCCCCTTGGCTGTCCAACTTTCCCCTAACTCGAACTCCCATTGTCGCCGCTCCTTCCCCTATTTTGTTGGCCACTGGCTCTTCTTTCCTACTGACCAATCAGATCACTCCAAAAGCGCCACACGCACTTTTAAATAAGGTTGGTTGGTCGACGCACCTAATTCCTTAAGGAATCTAATATAGGTTTCCCATGTCATTCTTAAAACGATCACGGCGGTACGTTTTGGCCAGTCGATATATCAAGTCTAGCCACTTCTTAACATGGCCAGACAAGCACCTTCATGCACACCGGCGGGCCCATTCATGCTTAGGACAATCGGAATCCTTCCCACTCACAAGCAGAGCCACCAAACGATTACCCAAATTGGGTTGACCGCGTGAGTTATAAAACCCTAATTTATGTTAGCAGCAACATGTTGTTGCCGCTAAACGATCCTGGCCGCCCAACTTCGCCAGCCAAATGGACCGTCCCAAATTCAATCTCAATCAACGAGCAAGGTGCGGATACGCTCACCAGCGTCCCGGCTGTTGTGTTGGTCGGACGAACAAGCTCCCAGCACGCGCTAACACCAAAAACCGTTAGCCCAAAGTAGGTTGGCCATACGGCTATTAAACCCTAAAATTGAATTAACGGCAGTATGTAACTGTCGCAAATCATCTCGGACGTCCAACCTCTCTGGACGAATCAACCGGCCTAGATTTAATTTTAGGATACCAATGAGATGTTGACGTGATCACCGGCCATCCCTCTTTCATAAGGAACAACCGGCCAAGCCGCGGCCTGTGCATATGGCTTCCAAACGATCGCCCAAAGATGGTTGGTCACGCTTCTTATAGGAGTCTTAAATAAATTAGCGGCAACCAATAAATACGGAAAATCATCTCAGCCATCCAATTTGATAGCCAATTTAACCGCTGTAGTTGCAGGAAATCCTACACTACACCCCTCACAAGATTTCATTAACATTCAACTCATTTTAGATTAACAATCTTAATTTTATTGATCAATCTTTGAACAATCTTACAAGAAAAGATAAAGGAATCAAGAATAACCACTACTCAAGATTTTATCTCTCCTATTTACTTGTTTTTCACTCAAAAAATATCTCCCTTTTCCTTTACAATTGAACGGCTATATATAGGAAATCACATAGTGGATGACATCTAATCTGTCCTTTATTTTCGAACATGACTTGCGACATTCTCGCAACTTTATAAATATCAATCTCGCAAACTTCCTTATTTTTGCGGGATCGTCACACTTTTCTCATGATTTGGCTGATGTCGTTTATTATGTCGTTTCTAAAGTTGTTCTGTGACATTGTCGTGTTGTTTTGTTAATAATTTCGCTGAGGCATTATTGCTGCGAGATTCTGATCCTACATCTTGCGTCTTCACATATCTTCTCTGCGAAGTAGAGAATGATGTGAGAAATGTCGCAGCTGTTCATCTCTCCATATTCTGTATTTATCACACGTATTCTTTCTTCCATCTATTTCTTGACACGTCTTCTGTAACCGCTGCTTTTCAACCGCTCACATCTTTTCGCATTAATGGTGTTTATTTCTTCGAGTAAAAAATTTTCTTTGTATATTCTTCTTACTCTTCTTTCCATTTTCTTTTTACTTTCTCTTCTCTTTTTATTCTCTCATCTCTGCAACTCTATTGTTCTTCCGTAAGTTCTGCTACTGTAATTATTCCCTCTTCAATCTTCTTACTTTTTATCCATTCCCATACTTCATATTCAGATATGCCTCCAAGTTGCCATAAACATGAGAAAATTTTAAAAGACATCCAAAAAGATCTTGCTGAGAAAGGTTTCACACTTTCTACCATTCCTGGTGAAAGTGCCAAGTCAATTCTTTCTATCAAACTTTTCTCTGATCAATACTGTGATGATCAATCAATCATAATTTTGCTAGGTCAGATTCTCGCAGGTCTCCCCATTCCTCTTTATGATCCAGATATTCCTCTATTCTATGAAATTCTCGCTCACTCGGGATTCTCGCGAGCAATCTTCCAATTGAGTGGAGATTGCATCCATCTGATGCTGGAGTTCGCTAACCGTGGTGCTGGTAAAGGATCTCTTTATTCCAAAGAACTCAGGAATCCTAAATTCGCAGACTTGGAGATAATCGCTGAAAAATATACAGTAGCGAGTTTCTTTGAGAATTACGAATTGATCTCCATGAAGAAAGAGAATACTCGCTGGGGTATTCGCTTGAAAAGGAAAGATAACATTGATGAAGCTAAAATACTCATGCAAGACATTGATTGGCACTCTGGTAAGAACAACTCCTCGCCAATCTAACGATGATAAATGGTGTGTTTTTCCCTTGATGTTGAAAGGACCTTACATTGCTGGGTCAAATGTTCTTCCTGGGAATCTCGCTTCCTATCAACCTTGGGTATTCTCTTTGCCCGAGAAGGAGAAAGAGGTATGTCTCTTCTAATTTCACCCACTTTACATTTCTTTATGTATATTTATTTTTTTGTTCGCTGATTCTTGCGAAATTCTACAGATCCAGAAACTGAAAGATAGCTATCAAAGAACTGAGAAGGCTAGTACCTTGTTAGCTCTTCGCTCATACACAAATGAGGTAAGAAATATTCTCTTATGATTTTAAACAGTATACTTTTCCTCTATTTCTTATTTCTATCTGTGTGTGAAGGTTATTGCTGAAATAGAAGAGCCTTCCCATGTTGCAAAGACTGGTGATAAAGGCAAAGGTGCTCTTCGCAGGGAAAAATCAATTGCTCCTCCTTCAAAGAAGAGAAAAATCCGTTCTTCCTCTCCTTCAAATATTCCTTCTCGTGAGAATTCCGAGAGTGATAAGAATGATGAGGATAATGATGATCTTGCTGTAAATGAAGATTCTCCATCTGAATATTCTATGGCTAAGCTCTCTGGCCTCTTTTTTGATTCTTTGCAAGGAATGGGAGATAGTCAGTTCGCTAATACCTGCAAAGCTCTCGCTACAATTTGCGATGTTCCTTTATTGGATGGTGATAATTCTCTTCACGGAGTTTCTAGATCGATTACTCCCAACTTCCTGCATTCTCTCAGTAGTCTGGTATGCTTTCGTCTTTTTACTTCTTCATTACCGTAACTCAAAACCTCTTTCTATTTTAATACTTTTTATATTTTCTCGCAGGCTGGAAAAACTTCTTTCGCTGTTGCCTCAGATCTGGAGAGGAGACGCGAAATTCTTGAAAAGAAGAATTTTCAATTTCGTGCAAAGAATGAGGAATTGGAAATTGAAGTCAAAGATCTTCGCGAGAAGAACAAACAACTAGAAATTGATTCTTCTTCGTACAAGAATAAAATCTCTAGTCTTCAGCAAGCTAATAATCAACTCTATGGTATGTTACTTTTATCCTTTCTCTTCATTCATTCATCCTGTTATTTTATCTTATTTAATTGATCCTTTTTGCAGACATTTATGGTCTTTCTGATGAAGCCACCATTCTTCGTTCATTTCCTAATGCCTTGGATAATAATACTCTTCTTGAGCGTCTTAATAAATCTTTAAATAACTTCTCAAATGATAAAATTTCATCTCTTTCTTTGAATGAACTGAGATCCAAATTTCGCCTCTTAGAGATTGACCATAGATCTAGTTTAGGCTTAGCCAATCGATTTAAGCGTCTCTTTCTTAATTCTAAAGAGAAAATCAATGAGCTAAGAACCAAAATTAGCGGTCTCATAGATGATAAGGACCGCATCTCTGATCAAGGTGTTAAGGCTCTGGCGAAATTCCAAGAGACCCTTCTTGAAGTTCAACTTGAACGAGATGAATCTAACCGCAAGAATACCGATCTCTGCGAAAGAGAAAACCAAATGCTTCCTGTCTCCTTATAAATAATGAGGATGAATTCGCTTGGGCTGCGAAAATCTTAGACGATGCCAGAAAAGATTTAGGTGTAAATGTTAGTCTCCAAGTTGAGCATACAGCCTTGATTAGAGATATGATTTCTGACAGAGAAGGTTATTAACTGTTCTTCTTCACCAATCTTTTGTTTCTTATGACTTTTCACCAAGTTATTAATTGATTGCCTTTTGCTCGCAGATTCTGAAAGTAGATATCGCGAAAAAATTGAAGAACTTGAAGCTGAAAAAGAGGAACTCGCAAAGAATCTTTCTTCTCGCAACTATAAGTATTCTAGATTAAAGAATCAAATCAAGATCACTATTGCGAACTTTAAGAACGATGATATGCATTTTCGCAATCAAACTATTCAAATGGTTTGTGATGACCATAGTATTCCTCATTCTGATTATCCTTGTCTTTTGGAGGACATCCCAAAGAACATTCCTAGTCTGACTATTTCTGATAGCGAAGCTGATGACGAAGAATCTGATAGTGATGAAGGTTCTGATGGAGATAAAAGTTCTGATACAGATGAAGAAGGGGATAAGTCTGATGAAGATGATGATGGATCAACTAAGAAGTAGTCTTTGTTTCTTTCTTTAATCTTCTGTAATACTTGTACATTTATTCCTCCTTTCTGTATATTTGCGAATTCTTTTGGTTCTCCATATTCCTTAATATATGAGTTTCTTTCATTTTGAACTGCATTCATTAAAACAATTCATCCTCGCAATATGGTTAATCAATATAATCATTAATTTTTTAATTTTTGCGTAAATCTATTATATCGAGACAAATAACATTCTCTAATTTCATTCGTTCCCATACTTGCCTCTGTTATTTGTATCCAAATGAGAGATTTTGCAGATTTTTCTTATTGTGTGCCTCAACTTCGCAGTTGTTTATGTATCATTTAGCAATCAAATGCAAAGTGAATTTTGATTCTTTTCAAAATCTCATCCCTGTGTGGTCTTATTTTTCCTTCCTAGTTAAAGGTCTTATTATGCCATCTCTTGTCATTGCGACAAAATCGCAGGACATCCTTGCACTTTCATGCAAAAACCCATTGATCTTGCCTTAACATTTTTCTTTTGTATTATGGCCTCTTCAGGAATGTTGCGAAAATATAAAAGGCCTAAATTTTCTTGCGAAAATAAAGCCCCATTACATTGCCGTCTTGCGACGAAATCGCAGGACGTCTTCGCACTTTCATGCGAAAACCCATTGATCTCGTCTTATTTTTTTATTTAGTATTATTGCCTCTTCAGGATTGTTTCACAAATATGACAAGCCTTAATACCCTTGCGAGTAAAAAGCCTCATGACATTTGCGTCTTAAGACACTTATCAGCTCCCTAATGGAGGGTGCCGCCCTTATCTTCCCCCTGGATGCCCCTTCAAGGAGGCGTACCTTTACCATACAAGGTTGGCTCCTCCCATCCGGTCTTAACAACAACCAGTTGTTTTCGCAGCCTCTTATCCCTTTTACCTATAGGGTTTATGGTTACGAGACTGCACCCTAAGTGGGGTTTTCTTCGGGCCGAGTGCAGTATAAGCCAAGACTTGTCAAGAATGGAAAAGTACGCTTTAAACGTCTCTGGCACTCTTGACTCAACCGTGTACCTCGGTGCCTTGATCAGATCTTCACTCCTTGGGAGAGTCCTTATTACCTTAGTCGCTCAACCTAAGTCATATGCTTAAGCTGAGAATCCAAGGTGCCTCTCCCGGATGGGCTTTATTGACCCCAAATCTCCATGACTCAGGTTCCGGTGGCGGTGTAGCCTTTCCCTGAGACATGCAACAGGTACCCCCTTATATGACGTACTTTAGGTCTTACATTTGCCTCTTGTTAAATTGTATTCGCGAACTAGGGTGTACGCCATAAAGGTTCGCCCCTTTCTTTTTTGTCATTGTTCTCTGATTGTCTTTTGTATAATTCATTATCTCTGCGAGATTCTTGCACATCATCATATTGTATTTGCATTTCGCAATCTCAATTTTGTCATTCAATAAAATGTATTTTTGAGAATTTTATTTATTGCGAGAGTGCTGCAACAAATCAATTATTCATACATTATCTTTGTTATCCTCTGCTTCTTTGTTATTTTCTGCTACTGTTTCCTTGGTAGTGGTATGTTCACCATTTTTTATTCTGAACTAGCATTAGTTTCGCAACATCTCTTCTTCTTTTCTTTCGATTGCATCCACCATCAACCTCTCACTTCTTTGTGTCTCTTTGATTTTTTGTCGCCAACTTGCCTTCTTGTTTGCTCCTCCTTCGCAGGATTCCACCTCAGTTTCGTAACACCTCTTTCCTTCAACCCAATCTCCCTTAATGATTCCTACGTCACTGGGGTGAGCGAATTTGATGCACTGATGGAAAGTTGAAGCTACACCTATAATCCCATGTAACCAAGGTCGACCAATTAAGGCATTGTAGGGTGACTCTACGTCAACGACACAGAACAGGATTTCAGAAGATATTCCCTTCAATGGAATTCGCATAGTAATATCCCCTTTAGGCTTGTTGGAAGTACCATTAAAACCATATATCTTATATGTTGATGGTATAAGATCATCATCTATTCCTCCCATAGTTTTATAAGTATGATAAAATAAGATGTTCACAGAGCTTCCAGTATCGATTAGAATCCTATTAATTGCCCATGAATCTTCAGATTCATCATCCTCATTTTCTTTCGGTTTTGGATTAATTTCTAATTTTACCACCAATGGATTGTCATGTACCTCTCCACCTTCGGGGACTTCTTCCGCGGTAAAAGAAATAGTTTGTTTTTGCCATTCCTCTAGTGGCGAGATTTTCGCAATATTCATAATTTCTCTTCCATCATTATCTCTTGCGAACAATCTACTCAAAACATTGTCATGAAAATCTTCAATTATTTTGTATGAATGTATGATAGAGTGACATAATAGATTCTTTGCTTTTGCACCAACTTCTATGAAGAATGTTTCCTTATTTTTCATCGTGTTTACTTTGTGATGCTCTGGTAGTGGTGGTAATGGTTGAGATTGCGGGTGCTCTACCAAAAAGTGGTTTAGTTTTCCTTGATCTATCATCCTCAGAATAATTCTTTTTACATTTCTGCAATCATTTGTAGTATGTCCATGAAAATGATGATAAGAACAGAATTCATGACTTCTGTGGTTTGGAGGTGGTTCCGTTCCCATGTTCCATGGTGTTGGTATATTCTCCATCAAAATTATAGCTTCCCATATTTTCTCCACACTTGCATTTAGAGGTGGCATCTTGATTTCTTCCCATACCACTTTGTGACCTCCTTGTCCTCTATTATAGTTTTGTCTTTGACCTCCATAAGTTTCTTGTGGCTGATCGAGTCTTTGAATTTTGTTATTTCCACCACGATTGTAGAAATTTATTTCTCTTTCATACTCTTCTTGATCTTGACTTCCCATAGCCACCAGTTTCTGTTGATTGTTGCCCGTCACCTTTTCTTGTTGTACTTGTGAAATGCTCGCCACTGTATTTATTAGTTTGGGTAATAAGCTTTCATTTGCTATTTGTGAACTGGTGTTCGCAACCGGATATGATTCCATTTCGTTTTGCTTTTCCTCTAGAGAAATATATTCTTCCTGAAGTTCTCGCAATTCAGTCATTGTGATTGTATTCTTGACTCTGAAAATTTGGATATATAATAGGTTGGTTGCAAACATAGCATTGATAAATGATAAGATGAGATATCTCTCATCTACACGGCCAACCATTTCTCTACACATAGTCCTCCATCTTTTAGTTAGGTGCTTCAAACTTTCTCCAATCCTTTGTTTTAATCCAAACACGTCTTCAATACCAGGTCGCGAAGAATTATTACTTATATATGCCCCCAGGAATGTAGCCTGCAAATGATTGAAGGATGTTATTGTATTCTTTGGTAGACCTTCGAACCATTTTAACGCCTCCCCTGTTAAGATGGATGCGAAATACTTGCATAAAACGACATCATGATTTTCCCATTGCAACATGCATCTCACATAGGCTTTAATGTGTTGCACAAGTTGTTCCATCAAAAATGTTGGTTAATGCGGGAAAATTGCATTTCGGTGGTATTCCTCCTAGTTGTACTTCCCTTGTAAACGGAGTTTTCGCAGCTTCTTCTATAGCTTCATCTAATTGCATTCTGCCCACTTCTCCTCTATTATTTAGCATTCCTCTCATTTCTTCTAATTCTTTTAAGATTTGTTTATTTACACTTGAATTTTGATCCATTGGTCTTTTTAATTTCGCCTCCCTTCTTATGCGTTCATGTCTTTCTTCTCTCGCGAAATTTTGCATTCCTTCTACATCATCTTCATCTCGTCTTCTTCTGCGATTCTCTTCCTCATATCTATCTTGAATTCGCATATGATGGTGTCTCTCATCTTCCCCTCCATGATTTTGTTCGTTTCTTATCAATTCCATTCGCTGTCTTTCAGCCATCCTCTGTATTCTATCATACTTTTCATTGGTATTATCGTTATTCCGGTTTTGTGTATGCCTTCTTTCTCGATTGTCGTGATTGTTCTGGCGAATTGTCTCCTGAATCTCTTGTTCTTCCATTTCCGCTCTCAATCTTTCACGTTCGCAAATTAAACATGCTCGTTCAGCATAATGTCTTTCAATTTCTTCTTCAATCATTTGTTGATTTCTTTGAGCTTCTCTCTCATGTAAAATTCTACTTCCTTCCTCTCGATTCTCTTCGCCATCTTGATTATTTTGTCCTTGACGTTGTCCATTTTCTTGATTTCTATCATTTTGCCTATTATCAAAAGTTTTATTTTGTGGAACGTAACGATCATCATTCCTTTCTTTATATTCGCGATGTTCTTCATTAGGATTTGATATTTCTTCTTGAATATTATTTTCGGCATTAGTTGTGGGTGAGTTTCGCCTCATCTCTCTTCTAGTCGATCTTGAATATGATTTTATAATACTTCTCGATCTTCTACTCTGTAGTCTTATATTTTTCATCCTCAATTCGTGATTTTTCCTTGTTAGATTCGCACGTTCTTCTGCCTCAGCTCTCCTTTCTTCATGTATTCTTCGTCTCAAAATTTCTAACGCTCCAATTTCCTCATCTCCATGAATTATTCCTTCATCTGTTTCTTGATTTATCTCTACCTGTCTATGATTTCTGGTTTGCTGCTCTTCTTCTACTTCTTCTGCTGAATTTGACTGCCAAGTGTGTATACTCACCCTATCATAATCTGTATTCCTTCCTTGTATTAGTGTTTGTTGAACTGGTGGTTGAATTTGATTTTCTCCATTATTTCTCATTCTACTAGATTCTCCCATTTCACTTCTTTCTCTTCCAACAATTGTCTTGCTTCTTCTAACAGTAGTTGGTTGTTCTGATGTATTTCTTCTTCTAGCCATTTCTTCAATATTAATGAATTGCAAGAGATTATGTAAAATTCTTAATCAATCACTCCAAATTTTCACAAATCTCAATATTAATCTTCATTTTTTTCTAGAATAATCTTCAATCTTCTATCATTCCCTGTTTCTAGCGTCATTATGTAGTTGCAAGAAATCCTACACTACACCCCTCACAAGATTTCATTAACATCCAACTCATTTTAGATTAACAATCTTAATTTTATTGATCAATCTTTGAACAATCTTACAAGAAAATATAAAGGAATCAAGAATAATCACTGCTCTAGATTTTCTCTCTCCTATTTACTTGTTTCTCATTCAGAAAAAGATCTCTCCTTTCCTTTACTACTGAGCGGTTATTTATAGGGAATTATATAGCGGATGACAGCTAATATGTCATTTATTTTCGGATATGGCTTGCGACATTCTCGCGACCTTACAAATGTTAATCTCGCAAACTCTCTAATTTTCGCAAGACCATCACATTTTTCTCATGATTTAGCTGACGTCGTTTATTATTTCGTTTCTGAAGTTATTCTGCAACGCTGCCGTGTTGTGTTGTTAATAATTTCGCTGAGGCATTATTGCTGCGAGATTCTGATCCTACAACCGCTCTAGATCTAACTTGGTCCAATCAATAGGATGTCAAAATAGCTATCAGCCATCTCTCTCCTATAAGGACCGACCGGCCTGCCTTTGGCGTGCGTGAATGGCTCCTGGAAGCTTCTCGAAAATGGCCGGTCACGCTCCTTTTAAGACATTAAGCTCTGCGGCTAACTTAAACGAGCTTTATACAATGATGCTTCATGAGCATCGATTATTTTGGGTTGCTTGCTTAAAAGCGATGCTTTATATACATCGATTGCAAACGATGTTTTACAAACATCGATTTTCACAAATAATTTAATTATTTAACCTAAAAGCATTACATACTATTTCTTATAGAAAGTCTCATGACTTAACTTATAACATATGACTGCCTGCCGCCTTACTTGCGCGTGATTGGTCAAAATAGCTAGGTCTTTCAAACAAGACCCACTTAGCAACTTGTTTCATATTTTCCACGAAAATACTCGAGACATCATGTCACAAACTGGGGGATGTTCATCAGGGTATTGGTCTGGCGGTTTACAGCGTGCGGCGTGTAACGCGCCCATTTACGAGAAAGTGTCAGGAAAAGGCGGACGGTTGGTAGCAGTAAGAGGGTAATGGATGTAAGGCTGACCGGTCTTCCCTCATGATGGAACCGTGATGGTCATCACTTTTTACACAACCCCACTTCTCCACTACTTAATTGTCTCCACTTCCAACGAGATCAGGGTGCGCTCAATCATGACTTGTATAAATAGGTTTTCAACCTATTTCGAAAGACAAGTGTTATCAACACAAGTATCCAGAAAAACACAAGAACTGATAGCTTACATTCTGCAAGCCAGTTCCATATTCTGATACAAGTCATAAAACAACCACACCTTCATAATTCAACATTCTGATCTCAACACCTTCTTCGCTTCCCTCTTTAAGATCATCCCTTCCCCTTCATTTTGTGACCGAAGTAAGGCTAGAATGGCCATTTCTTGGTTTAGGCCAGAATTGTACAGATTGATTTCTCGAATCTAAAGTACTCTCGTGCAATGCATTTGTTTAGGGTTTAGATTCGTTTTTCATCAACACACCCAAACTTACTAAAACCAGCAGAATTAGTTTTTACCCCAAAACACTTGGCAAGGTCAGTATAAGGACCATTACTCAAAACCAATTGTTGTTCTGGAAGCGACGACTTCTTATGCTTGTTGGATATGTCATGCTTTTTTTGGACTCTCGGGTTTCAATAACGACATCAACTTATAAAAATCGTCTTTATTTGAAAAACTGAAATACGGAAATGACTTAGCTGCAAATGTTACCGTCAATGACAATAACTATAACATTGGTTATTTTTGGCGGACGAAATTTATCCATCATGGTCAACTTCATTTCAAGCTTGCACTGAGATACCCGAAGCCAAGGAGCACCATGACAAAATACATTTTTAAAAGGAAGCAGATGGCGTGTAGGAAGTATGTTGAACAGGCATTTGGAATTTTGAAGAGGAAGTTCCATATATTTTTTTGACCATATTTGTTCGTTTAAATCAATAGAAAATAACTGGGTAATAGATGTTCACCTGCATCATTTTTCATAATATAGTAACCGAGGAGACCCGTCGAGATACCAGTTGGACAAGTTATCAAATTAAGATTTGAGGAAAGAAGTTCAATCCCTTCATGGTGAAACCGCAAGAAAGTATAAAATTGTAGAAGAGAGAATTCAAAACATAGGATTACATTTAAGACTAAGGGAAGATCTCACCGCATATTAGACTGAATTCGGAAGAATAAATCCTCACACGACTTAGTGTTTTTTACTTTATACATATCATTTCAATTAATTTAGTTACATTTTCTTAATTTGATTTTTGTAATTTAGATTAAACAAACATTAAATTTAAAACTAAGGATTACATTGAATTTAAAACTAACTATTACATCCAGTATTTAGAAATAATAAAACTAAACAAGTGTAATGACATTATCATTTTCATTCTCTCAACTGTTGTTGGACGTTATCGTTCCTACTGTGCTTGAACTTCATCAAATTCTTCTTGCCAAAATCGTAGTTGTGCATAATTCATTTTTGTCGCGTTCATTCCCGTGCCTCTCATGTGTGCATTAAACAAATTCTGTTCAACCGACTTACGACCCTTTCTCATTTCTGAAACCATTTTCTTACACTATAATATTTTAACAATATCTATTTTTTCTTGTTTTTCAAAAACTTCTTAAAGGTTGTATAGTGAAGTTGATGATTATGCGGCATTTTGAGGTGTCTTTTATGTTTCTTTTTTCTTTCTTTTTTATTACCGGTCCATCAAATCTTTCTGCAGTTTCATTGACACTAAGATTAGAATTATCATGTGGGAATCCTCAAGTGTTGGGATGAATGTTGGATTTTGTTTCCGGTGAAGAATAATTAAGGAGACCCTTGAGAAACATTTTGTAGTCTGGAAAGGTGATTCCTTTGGTACATGATATCTATTCAACAGATCGGGGTTATATCGTTTCAACTTCTCGAGGCTTGATCTAGGTGAGACCGTGTATCTCATGTTGAGCGGTTCGTCCCAAGTTGCAAGTTGAGACGGGGCGTCCAGAACTCCCAAATTGGCTGGTTCCCGTAGCCTATATTCCTGTTTGCCTATGTCACTATGAGTGGGACTGATAAAATCCGCTTATTTGCGAGCACTGTCTGTCTTTGCCAAGTTACGTACTTACGCATCAATTAGGCTTCATGTAAAATTTACGTGTCGCGTTGTTATAGGGGTTGGATTTTATTATAGGGTTGTGTAAACTGTAAAGTGAAGTTAATTGGATGATGATGAACACTACTTTAGTTCCAAAATAGTTGTTGTCGAAAGTGATCTTGTCAATCTTCGAGTGGATTTCTTACTACGTAACACCTTTGTCTGGTTCAGATATTAGTGATGATGAATGCATAGCTTTTAATGAATATTATTACTTGGCCTGGTTGGAATAATCTCTATGGACACACGAACATAAGAGTTGATTTTGATGATATAATCCTCAAAAGTTTATCAAAATTTTGGTAATAAAAAATTTCATTTCATCCATTTCTCCATTAATTTAATAAGAAAGAACATGAAATGCATATGCATGGTTGGACATTTCCAATCGCAAAACCGCACGTTACTGCTTGGATTCTAAAGGTATATTTCGGTTTGTTATGCAAGTATCTAGATCCGAAACATATTCCACGGTAGGCACCTAGTGCTTTTAGTTGCGACCTTCGATTGTAGGTCCTCGACTTGGCATATATATGATCATTCTCAACAAGGAGTACGGACGGACGTACTGTTTTTTTGTAGTGCTTCATGCATGCAGCTAGCTGCCTTTCCTTCACGAATTGCCGCGTAAAAAGATCCAGTCTTTTATTCGAAACTCGGTACCTCGATTGATATTATGATCACAACGACAACAAATTACAACGTACCAAGTATAAACCTACTTTTGCCAATTGAAATAGAAAGTCTAATTGGCTGCAAAAGAAAGCGAGAAAAACTAAGGATGTGCATGAGCACAAATAGAAGGAATTTAGGGATATCCAATGCGGATCCTGTACTTACCTTAATAATCAAATCAACTATTCCCATTCGGTCTGTGCCCACTAAACCACCTTCGAAAAACACAGTTTCAATGGTCACAAACTACATATGCAGTACTTTTTAAGGATATATATACTAGGTATCATCCCGGCCTATAGCCGGGGCTCAACCTTTTTCATTTTCGTTTTGTTGTTTGATTGGCTGGTCCGTGTTCTACCAAAATCTTTTTTAATCATTCGCAAAATTGATTAGATTATAACGGTCAAACATCGAGCTTATAAGTTAGTTTGGACTTGCGTTCCTAGTATTTGTGGTTGTGTCAAATTATCCGGGGCTTACAGCCCCGGCCGTGGTCCATTGAGGATACCATAGTATTTTGTTGATCGGGTCAAATTATCCGGGGCCGTGGTCCCTTGAGAATACTATAGTATTTTGTTGGTCAGGTCAAATTAGTCGGGGCTTACAGCCCCGACCATGGCCCTTAAACATTCCCTAATGTTTTGTTGGTCGGGGTTGTGACACTTAAATCTCGCACATAAATCTTTACCATGTTTTTTATTTTATTTGTTTTTTAAAAATAGCTTTTAGATTAGTTGAGGCTAACTTAAATTTTCTTGAGAAAGTTATGGTACAAATCATTATGCTTATTGGATGATTGAACGTTCGATGGACCGGAGTATATATGGTGTATACGAATAATCTTCATGGAGGGTCATCCACCAAAGATAAGCCAAACAGACCCTTAGCCATATGTTTTCCGTGAAGATGTATTAGTAAGGAGATATTTGGTTGCATTAAACATAAAACCTCTTACCCAATTCACTCCTCTTCCTCTATTTGGTTTTCTTTCTTCTCCTTTCCTCTTTAGACCAATTTTTTTTTAAATCATCAGCTCTGTTTTCTTTTATTTCACCGTATCCATCCTTTAAATCATCCATAATAATAACTTAGTATTAATAACTCAGTATTATTATGATATAGAGAGACGAATTTAAGAATTAGAAGTCGTTAATGGAGGGGAAGAACTATAGATAGAAGACCATTTGTTGGTGAAACCGTTAAAGAATAACGCTCTTCTGTTCTATAAATACATCTACTTAGTGTTAGCCTATATTAACGGAAACTTAGTCAAATTAGGAAATCCGAAGCTGCAGTCAAAATAAGAAATCAAAGTATCCGACGCCGTTAAATAATCTTTAGAATCATATTTTTATTAGGAATCCAAGGGATCGGACGGACGTCTTGTTGGATTAACTTCAACATAAAAGTCACTAACAAGCTGGTTAGGACAAGATTAGGAAATTGATGTAATCCTAAGGGAATTAGAAGTCATCTAGTTCTAAGAAAAGGAAAGACATGTAATAAGGTAATAGGACTAGGAAAAGGAATTCATAGTTCTATATATATATGATCACCAAAGTTGTGGATGATCATATGAGCAAGATTAGAGCTTGTGTTTAGTTTTGAGAGATTTTCTAAACATCAATAAAGAGAGTTGTCTTTATATAAGCTAAGTTTCATCTTGCAGTTTCCATTAATTGGTATCAGAGCTTGTCTACACCGAGCCATGGGAGACGAGAGCACCATCATACGTGCAAGATTTTTCACAAGCACAGTTGAAGCTTAACGGGGAGAATGTTGGATTAACTTCAACATAGAAGTCACTAACAAGCTGGTTAGGACAAGATTAGGAAATTGATGTAATCCTAAGGGAATTAGAAGTCATCTAGTTCTAAGAAAAGGAAAGACATGTAATAAGGTAATAGGACTAGGAAAAGGAATTCATAGTTCTATATATATATATGATCACCAAAGTTGTGGTTGATCATATGAGCAAGATTAGAGCTTGTGTTTAGTTTTGAGAGATTTTCTAAACATCAATAAAGAAAGTTGTCTTTATATAAGCTAAGTTTCATCTTGCGGTTGCCATCACGTCTATATAGGACATATAACCGATCAAGCTCCATCGTGGGATGACGAAATCGATGGTCGAATTTGTAAGGCTACACACACCACTTCTTTTTATAATATAAATATATATATATATATATATAGTACAGCTACTACCTAAAAACAAAAAAAGTACAGGCGACTTGATTCATAAGCTTCTATACAGTTTCTCTCAGTGAAGGTATTATAACCTTTCAGGGTCTTATGGGGCTGATGATGAACGAATTTGTAAATAGAAAAGAAAAGAAGAAAATTAAGATTAATGCTCGTAAATGGTAAACCATTGAACGAGCAAAGCGAATATGCAGTTTTTATTTTGATGCTGTTGATCTTTTTGGACCACATCGATGATGGATGGGATATATATCGCCTTCTCGAGTGCGAGTTAGTCAGAACCGTGCTTAGTGGTTCGAAAATCAGCACAAGTCTGGTATTGGTTTTAAAGTGTATAAAAAGTGCGTTTGAAGTTTGAAAACACGTAATTAAGCAATAAGATCAAAATTCATTTAACAAAAGCATGATTCCAGCGCCACTAAATGTGGAATACAACTTTGCATAAACACCGTTAAAAATCAGGAATTGCAAGTTCCACTCGCTTTATTTTTTTGAATCTGCGCCCGATATTATATATTACTTAATTACTAACTTCATTTTTTAGGTAAACAGAATGAAAATCTACACCTGTTTGATGGACTAATAGAGTTGAGTTCTTTAACCTTAATAGTGAATTAAGCATTATTAGGATCTTTGTTAAGCAAAGACTTTGTTTTTATCAAAAGTAGAAGAAGAAAAGATAGTTATGATTATTGTTATGTCAAAATCAACTTTTTCCTTGTTTATTTCCTCTCTGCTTTCTTCAAAAGCAACTGCCCTAGTTGATAGAATCTATGGATCAAGATTTCGCCCTTGAGTTTCTTTCTCTAAAGTCAAAAGCTTATACTAACTTACTCTGGCTGGCTTAGAGCGTCCACCGTGGTGCGAGTATAACCAAAGAACAAAGACTAAAAAAAAGGACTAAATTTGGATTTAGTCCGTCGTGTGAAGCAGTGGGAAAAGAGTAAATTTGGTCGCGCGTTGATAAAGCTTACGCCTGGAATCAGGCGTTGATAAAGATAACGCCTAAAATGGGGCGTTTGTAAAGATCCCGCCTGAGTTTGGGCGGAGAGATTCAAAAAAAAAAAGAAAAAGAAGTGGGGCGTTGATAAAGATAACGTCCCAAAGAAAGATTTGAAAACTTGCAAACTTGAGGCGTACATTATATGAACGCCTAAAGAGAGGCGTTATGTATACCAACGCCCGATGAAAGGCGGAGATTATATTAACGCCCGTAGTGTAGGCGGACATTATATAAACGCCCGACTATATTTGGGTTTGGTCTTGATCGCCGACCAAATTTGGTATGGGTTTTACTCTTTGATCAAATTTTGATCGATGGTCCGTCCCACTACGCCAGCCCACTCGACTAAAAGTTTGGGTTTAGTCGTCCACTGCAGTTGCTCTTATGACTTTAGGTATAGATTGTAAACCAAAGGTCAATCTTCACCGAGATCACTACAATGTAGCGAGGCGATCTTCAAGTAGGCTATACAATTCGATTGTAGAGATTTTGGCGTGGTTTTGCAATCATAGCAGCTAGATGCTATGTGGCACCCTAGACAAAAGAAGCTCTAGAATTTAGCCGCGCCTAGGATCATGTTCGCAGCTGAACAAAAACACCGTCTCTATGCCTAATTTTAGCAACAATGTTACCTCAACCAACAAAGAGGTCTACTAGTCTATTAGCTGTCATTTTTTATTTATAAGCCTGGTAATTTCAGGGGACACTCAAAAGGAGTTATGGGCGATTAATAAAATAAAATAGGATCGGTGTCAAATAAAATAAATGAACCCATACCTTATCTCCAGGATCTCGTAGTGGCGAATCTACCCTTAATAATAGATTGTTAGTTTATTAATTTTATTTTTTTCTAAAAAAAAAAAAAGAAAAAAAAAGTTCATTTTTATATTAGCTTTTTTATTTATCTCCTAATATAATCGGTAGTTTCAACAATTTAATTACTAACGATTATACAATAATCCTAAATAAATTTAATTTTTCTTCTTTCATAAGCGGTAGTTTCATCAAAGTTATATATCTATCGATTATGCAAGTAGCCCCAAAAATAAATTTTTCCAAATTTTGAATTTTTTCTACTTTCATAATCGATAGTTTTGACAAATTAGTTACCTACTGATTGTGAAAGTTGTCCCAAAATACATTTTCGCAAACTTTGAAACTTTTGAATTTTTCTACTTTCATAATCGGTAGATAATTATTTACCGATTATGAAAAAAAATACATTTTCACACATTTTGAATTTCTTTCCTTTTATAGTCAGTAGTTTTGACAAACTAGTTATCTACCGATTATGAAAGTCCCCCCAGAATTCAAATTTCCCAAACTTTGAAATTTTCGAATTTTCTATTTTCATAATCGGTAGTATTATCAAATTAATTATCTACCGATTATGAAAAAAAATCCCAAACATATAAATTTCGAATTTTTCCTTTCATAATCTGTAGTTTTGACAAATTGATTATCTGCCGATTATTAAAGTCGCCCCAGAATTCAATTTTCCCAAACTTTGAAAATTTCGAATTTTTTCTACTTTCAAAAACAGTAGTATTGAAAATTAATTATCTACCGATTATGAAAAAAATAAATTTTCTAAAACATATGAAATTTCGAGTTTCTCCTTTCATAATTGGCAGTTTTGACAAATTAGTTATCTAGCGATTATGAAAGTCACCTCAAAATTCATTTTTTCCAACCTTTGAAATTGTCGATTTTTTATACTTTCATAGTCGGTAGTATTGGCAAATTAATTATCCGGCCGATTATGAAAAATAAAAGAAATTCTCAAACATATAAAATTTCGAGTTTTTCTTTTCATAGTCGACAGTCTTATCAATTTAGGTATCTATCGATTATGAAAACCGCCCCAGAAATACCTTTTTCCAAACCTCTATTCATTTTTATTTATTTATTTATTATTTTAAAACTTAAATTTTCTTCTTATTATTTTTAATTTATTTTTGGATAACAAAAAAGAATTGAAAAAAAAAATAGTTTAAAGTTTATAGGGTTGAAAGTAAATTGAACTATTAAGGGTAGCTTAGTACTTTTATCATATGTTGACATCCCTTATCCTTTGTCCTAGGTGGGTATAAATAAGTCGCCCCTAATTCTTTTTTGATTTGCCCCTAAAATGCGAGGATTGTTAGTAGAAAAAAAAATATTATCAAAGTATTTGTTCCAAATTCATCATTAGTTCGGTTTTTCAAAACAAAATTTTGTGGAAAATAATATAACTTCCTCTACTCATTAATGAACTTTTTGTGTCATTTTGGTAATAACAATTGTTTTTTCTTCTGATCAAATAGATTTAACTCTTTATTTAATCATGGATAAGATCCTAATTGTTTCTGGAAAAAAAGATTATCTCTATATTAGAAATCTTATTACCGATTCACCAAAAATACCAAAAACAAAGAAGAAGAACAAGAACAAGAAGAAATAATTAAACTAAATAAACGGTGTGTATTATTAAGACGAGTAATATCTTTACTTAAGACATTTAATGTTCTTTCTTTGATGCTGATACGGGTAATGGTATATGTCTCCAACATTCAACAATATCTTTGGTGTTCTTCAACGACATTTCGATGTCAATGAAAAATTCTCAAAATTTCTATGTCTCAAACTCAACACGATTAAGAGTATATACATAATTGAAAAAGCACCTTCGATGACGGTTGTAGCTGTTTTTAACCGTTACCAATTCAAAATATGCGACGGTTACTAATAGTCACATGGTTTGAACGACGCAATCATTCCCAAGTATCACTTATTCAAATCGATTCATCCTAGACTGTTAGATTATATTAACCAATAGAGACTAATCCTCACCGTTAAACTTAACACTCCAGATGCAATCCTGACAATATATTTGAACTCTCATTTTATAAAATTTAAGGCTTGTTCTCCTCGCTACAAGTGTCTGTACTCCATTAGAAGCGCACAATTGCGCCCTAAACGCCAAGCTCGGTGCGGGTGTTGTGCAGTGTTTCGGTGAAAAGCACTACGTCAAGGGAGCACCTTAGCACTAATATTACGCACGTAGTTTATATACAAGAACCAACGTGAGACTAAACATTCTTCAATATAACACAATTGTCATTCATATTTGACATGGGATTGAGCGGCCTTCCCAAGCCCAATTTCCAACACTTCCTCTATTTTTTATGTATTTTTTTCTTCAGTCTAATTTTTCGTTGTTCGAAAAAAATCCTAATTGATTTACATCAACTACCTCTCTTTTTTAATCCTTTGCAAACTATAATTATGTTAATAAGTGTTTTCATTTGCTAAGTAAGTCAGTGTATCTTTAGCGGAGTGGTCACTAGAAATAAAAACAGAAATCTGATTCCGGAACCGTATCACATTGCAATTCTAGCGGACATTTTCAAAAGTTAATGATCGTGGTTGTTTAATCGAAAATAAATGGTTATGTTAGAAAAAGAAAATGTACAAAGGAGTGACAAGAAAATTAACTCCTACCCATTACATAGGAAGAACACTACATCTTGTTAATAAAGTCTAACCATCTAAACAAAGAATAAAAAGCCATGTAATTCTTAAAAGAATCATTAGAATAACACCAAAGGATCAATCGTGTGTAACCATTAAAATCAATTTTGTATAGCTTCAGCTTCTTCCACCATGTGCACTATTATTACACTTCTCCTCAAGATCTCATGTTATTATATATGGTGCAACATGTCAAACCTTCTCACATATGTATCTCTAAAAATTACTCAGCACCAATGAGTCTAAATGAGCTCTAAAGTTTTTATCCGCAATCCACATTAATCCAAATTAAGGTATGATTGAAGTGACACCAAGCTTTTATAGCATACTCCCAAAATATTAATGTGCAACAATCGCAACTTCCTTGTTACACAAAACACATATAAAAGAAATAAGAGCATATTTTTATGCTGCAATCTCGAGGGAGTAAGCATAGTTGTACATAATATCTCATATAAATAAAGAGATGTTTGGAGGAAGTGTGTGTTCCATAGGATATATGCGAGAATCCATGATACAACTAATCTGGTATTATAACATCTTAATGATTGTTTGCCGATAAGTTTGTTCCTAAAAAAGATTAATATCACTTGTACAACCTTGTTGTATTGGAGTATTCTTCATTTTATACTTCAAATCAAGATGATCAATTCACTTCAGCATGATTCATGACTCTATTAAAGTTCATTTGTCAGACATTATTGTCCGCAAACATGTCATGGACATTAAGATCATTTGTCAGCTTATCTTGAATGACCTTAGGTATTTCTCTATCAAAAACCTCTTTCCGATCTTCCAAATGCCAAAACTTCACCAACTTAGCATTATTAACTTTGATATGCACCTCCAATTCCAAGCATTTCATTGTCTTTAATATGAAATTCACATTCCAATACCGTGAATGCTAGTTTCAAGCGGAATAATAAATCGTGTATTAGTTGTGGTTTTTTTTTCTTTTTAATATTATTTTGGGTCACAATTGTTCCTTTTCTCTATAAAATCACCATACCATTTAGTCGTTAGAGCTTTATTGTCTTTTACAAGTTTGGAATACCAAAATTCCCTGCCTCATATGTTTACATACCATCAAGGCTTCATCCAAGAAACCCATCGTATTTTCAATTTATTATCCTTAATACCCCGAAGAAACATTCTCATTTTCAATAAAACATGCAATTGCGAAAGACATATAACACACTCAAAAGAAAAACAAGCGCTTTCAAGCATCCTCATTATAACCTCACCCTAGAAAACGACATTGTGTTGTGTTGATCCAGTTGGTGATCCTATATAGGTAATTGAAAGTTTGGATATCTTACGATTTAGCTTTAAAGAAACTTTCTCTACTATGTCGTTTGATCTAATACTGGTAAAAAAGATTATATCAATGTTGAGCTTTGAACCTGTAAGTATCTCAAATATCAAGAGTAATACATGCAACCTATGAATTTATGAAGGTTACCATATTGTCAGCAATATGCAAATGTGTGAGTATCGTGCTTCTTTTTGCTGCTTGAAACCTTTGTAGTTTTTGACTTCCTAATGCGTCATTCGAAAAATCCAGTCAATATGTGACTACCAATAATATCATAAATGAGGATAATTGGTCATATTTCCTTTCTCCTTTGATGGATTTATTTTATATGGTGACTCACCATTCATCAATGCTAACACTTAAGCTAACGAATTCATTCAATCTAGTTCTTATCAAGTTCAGAGAGAAATATGTAAACACTTATCAATTTTATAGGCCTAAAACCTTGGGGATTGCATAATTTTCCCTATTGAAATTAGCTTGATAAAGAATCTATAGTACCAATAATTCCTTGGTTAAAATGTGTTAAATCATCCTTCACAATATTCTAACAATATTTGGATAAGCCCATGTTGTACCCATCTGGTCACAGAGCTTTATTGGTGATAAAGTTATCAACTACCTTTTTCACCTCCTTTCATCAAAGGGTCTAGGTTTTTCATTAATGTTGTTGTAAATAATTGTGCAAATAGTCATGAAGTTCTTTCTTAATAGTTGTCTTGTTGAGAACATCAACACCAATTTTGACTTCAGCCTTATTATGAAACTTAAACGTCGCTTGGCATTTACAGCCTTATTAGTTGTCTCGTTGTGAAAATAGTCGTGATACAACCTTATTATAAAAGCAACTACAATTAGTGAAGTTGAAAATTTATTTTCTAATTGTATCATATTATAAAATCCTCTGTCCCACAAAAAAAATGGAAGGTTTTATTTTTATTTTAATCCTAAGAAAAGTGATAGTCTTTGAAAAGACGAGGGTACGCAAATACACATCAATCTTTTAAATATCAAGCTATAAGTATGATACCAATTGTGACCATCTATGGACAAAGTCGAGACAATATGACAATTACGGTATTCACTTTGTGTGATCGTCTATGGATACGAAATCGAGATAATATGACAACAAAGTGATCATTTGATAATAGGTACGGTATTAAATCGAAACAGTATAGGATCAATATCAAGTGACTAGGATCAACGTACGTGTGTTATTTACTTAATTATAATGCGAAAAACAAAGTAAATGACACAAAAAGATTTCGTTAACGAGAAAACCGCAGATGCAGAAAAACCTCGGGACCTAGTCCAGTTTTGAATACTCTCGGATTTAATGCCCCTAGCTACTTAGTTTCCTCAATATCCCCGCGCCTTTGACTTCTAGAGTCACGCACGTGAATCACCAATCCTTTTGATCATATTCCAAATAGTAAAGCATAAAGTTGTTTGGTAACCAGTCTATTCAATCTTGATAATAAGATATTAATGAGTCGTTGACGAAGGCTCTTCCTTTTAATCTAATAAACTCCTTTGTCTGGTTAGATTAACCTAAACTTTGATTACCGAAATAACCAAATTCTAGATTCGCAATCAATCAATATATAACTCAAAGAGTAACTATTAGGTGATGTCGATCTCAGCAACTAGACAATCAAGTCTATCAAAGATAAACACGGTTCTAGTTGGATCCTAACCGATCAAGGTTTGTGCACACAATTCACAAGATACGAAAACTAATAAGAAAAACTTCATCACCTTCAGATCTTCGTTTGTCTTCAATATTAACCTGCATAACACAAATTGAATCTTATTGTGATCAATCACACACAAAACGAAGTCTATTAACAATGGATTATCACAAGATGTCTTTAGATACGAAAATGGTTCTAAAGATCCCGTCGATAATTTGATCTAGTTTGAGTGAGCCTTATATCATAAGAGAAGGTTCTCAAGAATTAACAAACTAGGTGCAATCAAAGTTTCAAAACTGTTAGTCAATTAAATCAATAATCGAAAACTAAAATAACAATGCAATTATCTAGTTTCCCACCAACGGTACCTGTAGAGCTTCTTGATCCCACGGAAGCCTTTAAACGAGCGATCGTAAGAGATTTCGCCTAATTAGGGTACTTTCCTCTCCAAATAGATGTCTCCACCATAAACAACACGAATGAAGTTTTCCTGGCTCTTAGGATAGTTTGCAAGAAATGCAAACTCAAGTATTTATAGACCAAGGTTGTTTGGACAACAAGAAAATTCCAAAACCGAAAATATTCTCAAGATATTCACATTAAAGTACCTAATTTCAGTTTTCATATTTCCAATTAATTACCAAACCATATTTCCGAAAACTCTCTTAGAAAACTTCTACTATTAGTCTAGCACATTAACTAATAATATTTTCCAGAGGATATGCTTTAATTGCTGGTAATTAGAATATATATTATGAAAATCATAACTAAATCCTTTTCAATTTTTCGGTATGGGATCACCTTGAGTATCAAGGAATATATTTGAGAAATTAATGATAAGAGTTATGTAGATGTTCAAATATGTCGACATCTAGAAGTTTCTCAGCAAACCCTAATTCCAAGCTTCACATAAAACATAAAAAGATATGTGAATATTGGAATCGTTTTTTCTCCTTGGGATCGGTTGTACCAAAGTAACAATGTAAGTTGTGATCGGTTATACCATGCTTCCCAAACTAGGTTGTGACCGGTTACACCTTTCTTCCCAGAGGTAGCTTGTGATCGGTTACACCTTACTTCCCGAGTTATCTTGTGATTGGTTACACCTAAGTTCCCAGAGAATCTTGTGACCGATTACAACTAACTTCCCAAATTAGCTTGTGATTCGCTACACCTTGCTTCCAAAAGGTAGCTTGTGAACGATTACAACTAATTTCCCAATGTAGCTTGTGACCGATTTACACCATGCTTCACAAAGTATATTGTGACCGATTACAACATGCTAAACAATATAGGATATGACCGGTTATACCTCAAATATCAACATGTTAAGATAGGTTCTACCTTGTCATCTTGTTTTGGTCATTCAAAAGATATTCAATAAAGAACCTGACCAAACATGATTTCCTTTCGATTATGAAACAAGTTCATCTATGTACTTCCTTTAAACAAATGTTATAAAACATTGTTTCCTAGGGTGAAATCATATCTATATCTTACACATAATCAAGTAGCTAAATACAAAAATTATGTTGATGTTGTATTTACGAAGTTCCAAAAGACAAGCGTTTATACTTCGTAATTTAATAAGTTCATTGACACTTTGATGATAATGATATGACCAAGTCTAACCACTAGAGTATTATATATATACAGCTTCGCATGTTATATTTTCAATATAATCCGACTTGAAAGATACGTTATGAATGGAAACAAGATCAAGTCAATATTACGAACCTCAAGTGGAAGGATGATGTCCTCATTGTAGTCGCTACTTCTTCATATTCTTTAGGTCTTCGGAGTAATACTTGTACGTCTCAACATTCCTAGACTTTCTAGTTTAACCTAAACGAAGTTGAATCTAGCATTTAATCAAGCGACTCTAGATGAGTCTTGCTACTAAAATATGACAACCAAACTTCACATACCAACGCTTGGTAGGTTCAACTGAGCTATGTTCTAACAGTCTTTTTTACGTACTATTTCTTCAAACATATTCTTCCTCATAACTAGTGTCTTTGAAATTTTCTCCAAGAAGTATAAACAATTTGATAGTCATGTCTATACCCATTTTGTAGGTTCCTTTAATTAATAACTAAGGGTCTAAAATATTAGTCTTTTAGTTTGTGAGATATGTCAATTCGAAATTCTAACACATAAAGGTAGATAAGAGAAAAAAAAAAGAAAACTCTTTTCTCTCTTTTTTACCTAAGAATTATGTAAATCCTAAAACACTCACTTTTTTATGGAACTGAGGGAGTATGTATTTCAATTGAGCCAATACACGAATACAAGTATGTAACTAGGAGTACATGAAATGTCGTTTTATTTCTAAATTTCCAACTTTATTCTTATCTTTTTTAATTTTGTTTAATAGTTATTTAAGCAATTATGGACATAAAATTTATTTGAATCAAACACTAGGATTTGAAGGAAACCATGTTTCAGGGATACTTCCACAATTTAAGGGATAGTTTCTTTTTGCTGCCGGCATAGTTTTTCAATGCTGATTGTCCCAGTCGGCATTAAAAAACCATATATCCTCCAATTTGTGCAGGTGCCTCCAAATTTCCCACCATTTAAAGTCCTAATTTTACGACGAATAAGAATACATGCAACTTTACTTTAAATCTCTTATTTAAAGTTGTATAATAGTAGATTTTCCTGTCGGTCTCTCATCTATGCAGTAGGATGCACATTGTCAACATTCTAGGAATGTCTATAAGCTGTGAATCAACTTTATTAGATTGTTTAGTAAAACTTCCAAAATCACCTGACACAAAAAATGTTGTTTTTTGTGGATCCCGTGACATACAAGTTGGACCCACTCATTTCCTAGAAAGGATTCACATTTCTCTATTGGAGAATACAGTTTTTAGAGTGTCTAATAACTTCTCTAACAACCAACTGGCATTAGCTCAGTTAGCCAAGGGTGGACTCCCGGGTTCTTAGACACCCTAAAAAAAGTGAGTATAAACTTTCTCTCTCTCCAAAACTTAGTTATTAGAGAAACTTCTACCGCTGACTGATCTTTTTTCTGCTAAGATCTGTTCCTTTTGAGTGGATCTGAGCAGGTAACCTCCTCTAAATCCTGAGAATCTTTTTCTTATTGCTCTGATCTTTCTTTTTAACCGGTTTAAGTATTTAGATATTATATATTGGTTAGGGTTTGCTTTTTTTTTTTCCTAACAGATCAAATCTTATCTAATTGTTCTCATTTCTTTGATATAGACTTCTCAAGATACCGGTCTTTGTTTTTATTTTGGGTTTTCTTTTTAGGTATTTTCAGTTCGGTTTCTTATGAAGTTAATCAAGAACAACAGCATCCATGGATCTCCAAAATCAGTAGAAAGATCATCACCAAAGTCAACAGTAACAACAAAGATACCAAAGACACTAGAAACAACAAAGACTCCAACAACAAATGGATACAGAAGACTGATTCTAAAGAAGCTTCAGACCAACTCAACCCGTTTCCTCCCCAAAAGAACCGATTTTGGGTATCTCTGCTACTTGTCATCTACGCAGTCATTTAAGAAGTTAGGGTTGCAGAAAGATTTTAGAGAAAGTTAATATGTATCCTATGTGAATTTAGACATTTATCCTCACACACATTCTATTGAGAAGCTCTTTATAAAATTGTGAAGACGTCCCTTAAGTGACTGTCTAAAACTAGAAGTTCACTTAGAAGAAGTCTAATCTTTTTTTTATCACCCATACTCAAATCAATATGTTGGAGATTTTTTTTTATAAAATATTATGGTGTATACTATGTGTTGCAACTGTAACAATAAAATACTCAAAGAAGATGTTAGAAATAAATTTCTGAAACGCTTAAATAAATACTCAATGGAATCAACAAACAGAGGACAAAGTCACGTGTTCAACACGCTGTCCTTAACACGATAGTTGACCGGTACGCCTCAAGAATGACTGATGCCTATACCATGTGGTCAAGTCGTATCCAGGATAAAATTGCCCGTTGCAAATATTGTTAGCACTACAATACTTTCCCACTCATACGAACTCAACAACAATGGCATAAAGAATAAAAACCACACAGAGGGAGAAAGACGAAAAGAAGAGGATAGTATCTCTTCTGGACACAAATTGAAATGTAGAAGTCGAATTCTTTTTATAGGCAAACGGAAAGGGTGAAATCAATGCACATTAATGTGCGAATCAATACTGCATGCGAAATAATGTTGCATGGTGTCGACATAATTTTATCATAAAACAGTCAAAAAATGGTAAGAAAAATGTCGACATCCATGAACATAAAACCGTTAAGAAAATTATTTTTGGTTAGAAAATAAATTCACCCAGGTCACACGCCCCCCACATTTAAGACATAATTTTAATTTGATTGTAAAATATTTAAGGAAATAATTTGAAATCATTTTGTGAAAGTGATAAGTCTTGGTTGATCCATGTCCAGGGCGTAGGCACGAGCCCTAAGATTAAGTGAAAGAAAAAATATTTCGCCCCACTCGTTCCACCCACATTGTTTTACTAACTATCCATAAAGGAATAGGTATATAGTGGAACTCCTCTTTAGATATACATAATGTGGGACTAAAGGTTATATTTCTTTCACTTATAAGAAAATGAGCAAGTGCTCTTAGAGACACAAAGGTCCTAAGTTCAATTCCCACCAAGACCATAAAACAAAAATAATAAACTCATTTTCTCCAACAATCCCCCACATGAATGAAATACCAATAAAAATCATAAAACGGAAAGCGAGAAATACCACTTAGGCAAGAGGTGTCCATGAGGTCTTGAACCTTTGCTTAGTGAGGAATTCTCGGGACTACTTGATGGACAGTGAACGCGCTGTCTTGAACTGCCATCGTTTAGTGTAATCCGCGATAATAACCACGCGTGGTATCTCTCTAGGTGTTGTCAAGTTCGTGCCGTTGTGCCCATTTTGGCCCTGGACAAATCCCGTTTCTCAGAATGCTCTAGAGAATCGGCTCTATTCTCATAGGAAGCGACCCACTTCCACATTCAGATAGGTGAGTTCCATCAAGAGTGTTTACTGCTACACCCCACTTCAATCTTAAATTGAAACTATAGAACTCATTAGAATTAGTTAAAAGTCATCCTTCACATGCAGTCACACTATCACGTCTACACCATAGGGAAGGGGCAGAGAATGAAATTCTCTGATAGTGTTTACCTTGAACCACCAAAAATTAGTTGTCTCATTCAAAAACTTGATCTTGGGATCTCCAGTCAGCAAGGTTGAGTATCCTTCATGGCAAGTTTATTTAATGAGCTTAAGCCCTATCCCCTTTGATGCATAATTAACTATCTCTTTGGACAAACCTTTCGTCAAAGCGTCTGCGATATTCTCCTTGGACATAATCCAATCAATGGAAATAATGCCAATTGAGATTAGTTATTCTTAGCTTTAGCTATTACAACTTGGCTAACACAAAGTATAGATATAGCTGGCACATGCCTATGCCAGAGAGGAATGTCTTCTAAAAAGCATCTTAGTCACTCAGACCCGTCTCACGCTTTATCTAACGCAATACTCTCAGATTTCATAATGAATTGAGAAATATATGTATGTTTGGAAATCTTTCAAAACAAACCCTCATGCTAGAGTGAAAGTACATCCACTCTTATACCTAGACTCCTCTGAGTCAGCTATCCAGTTTCCATCACAAAATCCATTAAGGACAACAAGATACCTTTCATAAATCAAACAAAAGGTAATAGAGAATTTTATGTACCATAATACTCTACTAAGTGCAACCTAATGCTCTTGCTCTGGACTAAAAGTATGTCTACTTAACTTACTCACAATATAGGCAATGTATGGACTCTTACAGTTCATCAAATCCATTAGACATCCAACGACTCTTGAGTATTCAAGTTAAGATACTCCATTACCCTTATTTTTCTCAAGTCTACAAGAAGAATCGTATGAAGTACAAGCACAAATTCAACATAATGAGAATGACTATAAAAGTTTGATTATCTTCTAATCCTCATCCCTAAGATTACATCAAAAGGGCCTAAATCTTTCCAGTCAACTTTCTCATTCAGCGCACGCTTTTAATGGAATTAATCACATCTATGTTTGTATCAAGTATAAGCATATCACAAACATACAAGCATACAATCACACAGGCATCCTAAACAAGTTACTTGTTAATATACTTATTGCATCCACTAATCATCATCATATGATCAAATTTTCATATCACTGTTTTAAAAAACATACAAAAATTTGTTCAACTTACAAACTTTGTCTTCATAACCTTTCACTACAAAGTCTTCAGGTTGGTCTATATAAATTTCTTTATCTAATTCACGTTTCTAGAAAAGTTTTCTTAACATCCATCTGATGTATCTCTAAGTTGTTTATGACAACAATAGCAATTAGCATTTCAACGGAAGTAATTCTCGTCACATGTGAATAAGAATCAAGGAAATTTACACATTCTTTCAGTTTATAGACTTTAGCTACCAACGTAGCCTTATATATATATATATATATATATATATATATATATATATATATATATATATATATATATATTTTCACAGTTCCAACTACCTTACATTTCCTCTTAAAGACTCATTTACATCTTATGGTCTTACTCCCTGGAGGTAAACTAGCAAGCTCCCAAGTTTGGTTCAGACGGACTGAGTCCATTTCACTAAATGAGGCTTCTTACCAGAATGGGGTTTCATTAAATATTATGGCTTCTTTACGAGTTTGAGGAGCTGTCTCGGCTAGTGTTACGAAGTCAGGTCCAAAGGAGGTTTTGGTTCTAGCCCTCTTACTTCTCCTAGGATCAGTTTCTACTTCATCTTCCTCTAAAGGTAAAGTCTGACTGGTTGAGGGGACATCTAGGGGATCAACACCTCTCTTACGAGAATCAGTTTTCAAAGGAAAAACAGTTTCAAAAAACACAACATCCCTAGACTCCATAATAGTATTCACACCAATTTCAGAAATTTCAGAACTCACAAACTTAAATCTATATGCAATAGAGTGCTCATGATACCCTATAAAGACGCAGTCAACAGTTTTGGGTCCTATCTTGGTTGTTTTAGGTTTAGGGATGTGAACCTTAGCCAAACACCCCCACACTTTGAAGTATGCAAAAGAAGGTTGTCTACCTTTCCACAATTCATATGGAGTTTTATATGATCCTTTAAAGGGTACTATATTCAAGATATAGCAGGCTGAGAGGACAGCTTCCCCCCACAAGTTCGAAGGTAATCTTGAACTAATTAACATGACATTCACCATATCCTTAAGGGTACGGTTCTTACGTTCAGCTACACCATTCGACTGGGCTGAATAAGGAGGGGTAATGCCATGTTCTACACAAAAATTTCCTATCGGAACTATGTACTCACCACCACGGTCAGACCTAATGGTTTTAATAGTAGTATTCATTTGGTTTTCAACTTCTAGTTTATATCTCTTAAAGGATTCTAAGGCATCATCCTTACCTCTAAGCAAATATATATGACAATACCTCGTACATTCGTCTATAAAAGTAACAAACCATTTCTTACCACCTCTGGTTTGAACCGATTTCATGTCAACTAGGTCTGAGTGAATTAATTCTAAGGGTTTATAATTTCTATGAACATTTTTGCTAAAAAGGTTTTTCTAGCATATTTTGATTCTACGCAAATTTCACGTTTGTGTTCTTTTTCCAAACTCAATTGGGTATGCAGCCTACATTAGATAGTTTATGCATTGACTTGTAATTTAATCTAAGTCTACCATGCATAACATTCAAACACAGACAAAAAATTAGAAATGTTCACTTCATCAATTTTTCTTTAAGCTTATATAAACCCTAAGTCATATAACCGATGCCTGAAAAATCATTTTCCTTAGTTATAACAAGTTTTCCAAATTTAATTAAGATCTTCAATCTTTTACCATCTACAACAGAACAAGATACAAGATTCTTGCATATGCCCGGAACATGAAAACTTTATTCAATGTGAGAATATTACAGATATGAGATTCTGGTCGACCTTTCCTTTATGCAACCTCTGTCGCATATGAGTTACTCATATAGAGTTTCTCGATATCCCCTATCCTCTAATAGGAGGTGAACAGGTCTCTGTTTCAACACACATGCTTAGTGTCTCCAAAGTCCACCCATCATATCTCACATTGGTTATTAAAATAACTTCCTACATCATGCCAATGAACTCGTACTAGTTTGTTTTCAACTAAATTAGCATTAACTTTCTACCAATTAAGGTTTTACGTTGTCTACAATTACTTCCATTTGACCAGGAATTTTACAAACAAAACAATCACCCTTAATTAAATTAATGCTAGATTTAGGTCTACGAAACATACCTTTCTTACAAGAGCTATGCATAGTGTTGCATTTGACGTTCTCACCTTTGCCATCTTTGGAAGATTTATTTTCAGCCACATGCGCCTATTAGCCATGTCCATTGTAGATGGCACCTTTATTCACAAAACACAATTCCGAATAAGAAAGTATAATATGAATTTTGAAGATAACATCTGGATTTACAAACTTCGTGTGAACCACCATTTCAAAAAAGTCATGGTTACCCCATAAAAACTAATATTGTCAACAACAAATTTCTGCTCGTCAGAATTTTTCAGGAACATTTCTCTATTTTGTAAAATATCGAAAAATACTTTTACAACTCCAAAAATTCTGAAATTTTACGTGGGTAACTATAAAGATGTCTACTACATTATGCCAAAAGAGTTTATCAAAATTCTTTTTAGGTTAAGAGATAAACTCGAAACTCTACAGCTGACCCAAAAATTCATTTTTTGCTTTTTCACTCCACAAATAACATCCATGATTGTTGGGTGCTATAATTAAATACAAGGAACGATCAAATAAACAAAATTTATTGATACTTATCCCATTTATAATGGAAGTGATCGGATTGACAAACCAGATGAGCTCCCCAGAAAATTTTGCAGACCCATCAACATCGTTCTTACCCATTGTTACAGATAGAAAAGACTATTGTGTTAAGATTGTTGCAACTGTAACAATAAAATACTCAAAGAAGATGTTAGAAATAAATTTTTGAAACTCTTAAATAAACACTCAATGGAATCAGCAAACAGAGGACAGAGTCACGTGTTCAACACGCTGTCCTTAACACGATAGTTGACCGGTACGCCTCAAGAATGACTGATGCCTATACCCTGTGGTCAAGTCGTATCCAGGATAAAACTGCCCGTTGCAAATATTGTTAGTACTACAATACTTTCCCACTCATACGAACTCAACAACAATGACACAAAGAATAAAAACCACACAGAGGGAGAAAGACGAAAAGAAGAGGATAGTAGCTCTTCTGAACACAAATTGAAATGTAGAAGTCGAATTCTTTTTATAGGCAAACGGAAAGGTTTGAAATCAATGCACATTAATGTGCGAATCAATACTGCATGCGAAATAATGTTGCATGGTGTCGACATAATTTTGTCATAAAACAGTCAAAAAATGGTAAGAAAAATGTCGACATCCATGCACATAAAGCCGTTAAGAAAATTATTTTTGGTTAGAAAATAAATTCACCCAGGTCACACGCCCCCCACATTTAAGACAAAATTTTAATTTGATTGTAAAATATTTAAGGAAATAATTTGAAATCATTTTGTCAAAGTGATAAGTCTTGGTTGATCCATGTCCACGGCGTAGGCACGAGCCCGAGCCGTACGATTAAGTGAAAGCAAAAATATTTCGCCCCACTCGTTCCACCCACATTGTTTTACTAACTATCCATAAAGAAATAGATATATAGTGGAACTCCTCTTTAGAGATGCCCAATGTGGAACTAAAGGTTTTATTTCGTTCACTCATAAAAAAAATGAGTAAGTGCTCTTACAGACACAAAGGTCCTAAATTCAATTCCCACCAAGAACATAAAACCAAAACAATAAACTCATTTACTCGGACACTATGTTGATCGAGTCAGGCACATTCCACTCGAGAAGGAAAAAGTTAACCCAGAACCATCCTGCTTCTCCATTTCTTTTCTTTAACTAGACATCTTTTCCATGATGCTAGAAACTATAATATGTGTGGGCCATAAGTTTCATTAAAATTTCTTTTCTGATTAAGAAAAGAAAACAAGAAAATAAGGGATACATTGGTAATTCACTAAACAACTGTTTACTCCAGTGGGATGCGAAAGCAATTGGAAAACTATAATACCGGTTGAAATGAATACAGATACAGACGAACTAAATGTGCAACACCAATTACCCGCAGTCTTTTGTCTTTCACTTCTCTCTTCTGCGCTCAATCTCTATTTAATTCAATCTCAACTCCGCTATGTTTCGTGCTTTCGTTGATGGCGTGAAGGATCGGATATAAGGAGCGAATTAGCTTCTGTGAATTTGCTCCTTTCTTCCTTTCTTTCACGCCCTTCTTTCACGCTATTTCAAAAAAAAAATTAGCCAAGTTTATCAGTGTGTTTTTAGGTCATCTTTATCACTTCCAGTCAGGATTCGCTAAGTAAAGCTCCGAGAATATTGGGTTGCTGTTCACTATTAGTTCCAGTTGCTAGCCGCCATAAGAAAAGAAGAGAAAAAAGGTATTTTTTTTTCTCTCTATGCTAATTTTTGTTGCTGTAACTTATAGAATTATTAGAGTTTTCTGGTTTTGGGTATGGGTGAGATATATGGGGAACTAATTATAATGAGTCATGACTCATTTGGAGTTCTTTTAGTGATCTTTTGGAAAAAATTTAAATAATTGAGAATTATTATCATTGTTGAGTAAATGTTAACTTGTTATTAGAGGAAAATAGGTTTGAATTACATGTAACCCACTGTTTTGACATAAAGTTTCAATCTTGGTGCTAAAAGAGATGATTTATGTTGTTTCCTTCTTCCTTAGCTATTAGAGTTGATGTTGTTTGGGTAGAATTTAAGCTTTTCAGAAGTTCTAAATTGGGTAATTGTAGCTTTTGTAATCTTTTTCACTGTAGTCTCATTTTAGGGTTAGTTTGGATTGGACGAAGAAAGGTATCTTCTTTATGATGAAGGGATTATGTGTTTATTCGTGTCTCGATTTTAATCCGTGAAGCGATTGTATCACAAAAAGTAGCACAAAAAGAATATTCTTGAGATCTGTCTGTCAATCACATGTGAAGTGAACTCTGAAAACAATTCTAGACCAAGAGAAGACAAGATCACAAAATCTTTCAACTCTTTGTAGACCTCAAGTTGATTGACCTAAAAAGTGTATCAAGACCTTTAAATGTTGGTGAAGCTTGTCAATCTCAAGCCTCCTTGTTTTAAAAGTATATGTCCAGACCAGAAAATTAGTGACTCAAGTAGAACATTAGCGCCCTGCGGATAAACAAAACTTGAGAGAATTTTTATACTTAGAGCTTAAGAAGGTATTGTGACCGTTAACTATGTCGTATTTATACAATTCAGTTTTGTGTTTTTTCTTTAATTTCCATCTTTGTGATTTATTCTGTTGAACGTTAGTTATTTCATTTAGTAGATATTATCCGCCTAAGTGATTGATATTTTCTTATGCTTTCTCTTGAGGAGGATTATGAAATTTTTGCCGTGCTAATTTTTAACAGGTTTCGTGGAATTGATAGTAGGCTGTGTAATATCCTTTCAACTGTGCGGAAATCTGCTGCTGAATAATCTTGTTGCAGCCCAGTTTCTTTGTAGCAACCCACATGATATTTTTTGCTGATTGGGATAGGGTGATTTACGTCTGTTTTCTTTAAGCTATCAAGTGTACATAGTTTAGTCGTGGAGCACTTATTTCTACTAAAGTAGAGGTATTTAGTATGAGTGGATCTTGTTTGCATTAATTGGTGGTCGAAATCTCTATTCACAGTTTGGTTTCATTGGGTAGAAGTCTCCTCTATAATTTGAATATCTATAAAGGATTATCCTCTTTGGGCAAATCTCCTTTGGCAGCACACATTTGGAAAACATTTCTTTAAGTTGGGAAATTCTAGTTTGGTTGTAACTACTAAGGGAATATTTCTTTGGTTGACCGAGCTTGTTTGAAAGTTCGTCCACCTGTTAATAACTTGACGAAGTTCTGGTCAAATCTCGTTCAAGTATTTTCTTGAAAAAATTCACTCCGGTAGTTGGGCAAATCTCCTTTGGCAGTCACTTTTCGTTCGGAGCTTCACTCTGATATCTGGTTAACTTTTTTGGCAGTTTATCTAGACGTGGAATTCCACTCTTGATATCTGGGCAAATCTCCTTTGGCAATTAGTTATAGTGGACCGACCGCTCGCAAAACTCTGTTTGCGATCAGTTATGTGGACACATAACTCCGGGAACATCTCTAAACAGTAGTTCCTGTTGACACTCACCCTTTGTTGGGCAAATCTCCTTTGGCAATTATATTAGTATTATATTTTATATAGTGTTCCGGTTCCGGATTTTATTCTCAGGTTACTGATTGGCATTTCTCCTTTGGCATTGAATTACTGTTGGGTAATCAAAACTTTGTTCTGGAGATAGTGACCTGGTCTCTGTGTAACACAGTTAGGCGTTTGAGGTTACGTTCTTTATCAAACAAGTAAATTCAGGAACTGTTATTCTTTCGGGTTTCTTGTTGTGTTTCTATATCAAGAAAATATCAGGAGTAGCGTACAGGTGTTGGATATCTCATATACTTCATTGAAGAATATATATACGGTACCTTTTCAATCTCTTTCCAACTGCTTTTCACATTTATACATATATATTGTCGTGTCTTGAAATAAACTTGAATATGTTCTGTTGCGAATATGTTATCGTAGATTAATTCGTTTTTAAATTTTATTAGCATTTCCTTTGGAAGGTAGTATCAGTGTTTCTCTTCTTAAATTTTACTACTATTTATGACCAAATGTTCTCATTCAGCTATCTCAGTTTGTAGCAAGACTGATTCCTAGTTGTGCTTATTACTTTTTGATGTCGACATGCATCATGCTTCTGATGTTAATAATGTTGTTCCTTTGATAGGCATCAAGATAATGGAGATGTTCCTGAGTGACTCAGATTGTGAAAATTTCAGTGAAATCAGTAGCAGTGAGGATCTGGATGACATTGATTCCATGTATGGTGGCCAGGCACAGAGCATCTTATCCAACTTGGAAAGAAGCATAGGGAAGATCGATGATTTCCTTTCTTTCGAGAGAGGGTTCTTACATGGGGACATTGTGTGTCATTTGTCAGATCCATCCGGACAGTTGGGCAGAGTGGTTGATGTGGATATGACTGTGGACTTAGAAACAGTTTATGGAAAAGTTATGAAAGAAGTACACTGTAAGAACCTTCGAAAAATCCGTTCAATGGTTACAGGGGATTATGTTGTTCATGGACCATGGCTTGGGAGGGTGATGAGGGTTGTTGACCGTGTCACCATTTTGTTTGATGATGGAGCAAAGTGCGAGGTGATTGCAGACAATTCGGAAAATCTTCTCATTCCACTTTCTCCAACCATAATGGAAGATTCTCAGTTCCCTTATTATCCAGGTCAGCGTGTACAAGTTAGGGCTTCAAACGTTTCCAAATCAGCAAAATGGTTGTCTGGTTCCTGGAAGGGAAATCGAGATAAAGGTACTGTGTGCCACGTTGAAGCAGGGTTAGTTTATGTCGACTGGGTTGCTTCTGCTGTTCTTGGAAGCCCATTGAGTATGTCCACTCCCTCTCGTACACAGGACTCACAAGCCTTAACTTTATTATCATGTTTTCCGCATGCCAATTGGCAGCTTGGTGATTGGTGCATAATTCAAGAAAATGATTGGAAAACTGCTGATGGTAAGCTTGTTGAGAGGAGCAGATACGTAGGTAGCTCACCACCAAAAAATCCTAATGCCTCAAAAGAGGTATTTGTCATTGTGAAGACGAACACTAAAGTTGATGTCATGTGGCAGGATGGGACACATTCAGTTGGCTTAGATTCAGAATCTATACTCTCCGTAAACAATGTTGGTGATCAAGAATTTTGGCCGGATCAATTTGTACTGCAGAAGACAATATCTGATGATCAACACGTTTCTAATGGCCAAAAGTTGGGAATTGTGAAAAGCATGGATGCGAAGGAACGCACTGTGAAGTTGCAATGGGAAAAGCAAGTGTTGAATCAAAAGGATGATTCAGATGGTAAATACAATGAGGAGATTGTAAGTGCGTATGAATTGATTGAATACCCAGATTATTCCTACTGTCTCGGTGATATAGTCTTTAGGGTTCAGAAGAGCATATCTGCAGTTGAAGCTGAGATAGGATCAGGTTCCGTCAAACAAATGGGAGAGGGCATTCATTTAAGCAAGCATATCGCTGAAGATCCTAATCAAGGCTTTCTATGTTGTATTGGAAATGTTATTGGCTTTAAAGATGGAGGCATCTTGGTCAAATGGGCTAGTGGTTTCACATCAAAGGTATCCATCATCATCTGTTTGTATATTTCGTTAAAGTCTGTACGTTCTTCACTATGACATTATTGCTTTTACAGATCCGTACACCTTGTCGTATGGCATTCTAGTTATTAATTTTGAAACATTATCTTGTCAGCCCTTTAAGTGTGTCCAAAGACTGTTTTTATTACCTCTTTTTAACTAAACTATTGTGTTGTATATCGTTGCAGGTTGAGCCGAACGTAATTATTGGCGTTGATAAGTATGTTGATTCAACTTCAACTCCAGTTTTCCAGAATGAAGTTCAGGATAATTTCACTCAGGATATGCTTAAAAATGATGAACACACTTGGCACCAAAAAGAAGACCCTCCTAATAATGCTGGGGAAGCTGACATGAATGCTTTACAGAAATCGAGCTTAGTTCCCCTACCTCAGGCAGCTCTCGGGTTTTTCACAAATGTTGCTGCAAGTATATTTGACTTCTTTGGTTCCAGTTCATTTCCAGGCTCAATAGAAACCAGTTGTTTTGGTTCTTTAAGCGAAAATTGCGAGCATTATTTAAATAGATCACGTGCCGTTGATCTACATGAACTTGAATCAGTCCACGAGAATGAAGTGATTGAATGTGGAAACCTTGTCCGAGAAGGACCTATGTCATGGGAGTTGGAGGATACCCTAGAGACAAGTGTTCCTGAAGAAACTGAAGAGACAACAAAATTGTTGTTTTCTCCCAGCTGTCAGAAATCAGGACAATATAAGCAATTTGAAATGGTTGATGACTGCACCGATCATCATTTTCTTCATGGTTCTGGCAAGGTTCATACATCGCCACCGGTATAAATTCGTAACTTCTTTCTTAACCAGACATGTTTATGTGTTTGTTCAGTCATAATCATTATTTTTTTCTGTTTCTCTAGGTAAACCGAGGTTGGTTGAAGAAAGTACAAAAGGAATGGAGCATTCTTGAGAAAGGTCTTCCAGGTAAATGTCTTTCGTATACTTTTACCTTTTTTCTTGATGATACTTTGATACCAATCTTAATCATTAGATCTGGTGCCTAAAATTTCTTGAAGAATAACAATGACAAACATTGTACACATGAACAGATACAATCTATGTTCGTGTTTATGAGGGAAGGATTGATTTACTTAGAGCAGCCATTGTCGGTGCACCTGGAACCCCATATCATGATGGTCTCTTCTTCTTTGATTTTTACCTTCCTCCGGATTATCCTAATGAACCACCTGTAAGTATACTTTTCCAGTTCTATTTATTTTTGCATCACAGTCTAAAATGTGGGGTTCACTGGAAGATCCATGGCTGATTCTTTTAAGGATAAACCCATGGCTCATCTTCATGTGGGTCCAGAGAAGTAAAGTAATAGCCGAAGGACATGGCAGTGGATATTCACATGACATAGAATAGACATGCTTAACCCATCTAGTCCAGCAACTTAACCACTATCACAACCCATTTCGTTATCTTAGCACACTTGATGAGTTGATGTCCAAGTTGCTTTACTGGAACATTGCTTATCCTGTATTTGTGATACTTGGGTTAAGAGGTCTTGATTGTGGCAATCTTTATGCAGTTGGTGTATTACAACTCCGGGGGGCTTCGTGTCAACCCAAACCTGTATGAGTCAGGAAAGGTTTGTCTCAGTCTCTTAAAGACATGGACTGGCACAGGCAGTGAAGTATGGAACCCGGGAAGCTCCACCGTTCTTCAAGTTCTACTATCTCTGCAGGCACTTGTGCTGAATGAAAGGCCATATTTTAATGAAGCAGGATACGATTCACAGATTGGTATGACTGATGGAGAGAAGAACTCCATTACTTATAACGAGAACGTTTTTCTTCTTTCTTGCAAGTCCATGCTATACATACTCCGAAATCCACCCAAGGTATGATATCACGAGACCTTCTAAAACATCCTAAAGGATGTTATTTGATGATGCAACTACCTGACATAATTTATCTGAATATTGGTGCAGCATTTTGAAGCATTTGTGGATGAACACTTCCGCCGTTGCTCCCATTCGATTCTCCAGGCTTGCAAGGAATACATGTGCGGAACTCCAGTTGGTTGTGCATTTGGCCACGGAAGGAGATTCGATCAAGAAGAAACTCAGAGGTGCAGTTCAATGGGTTTCAAGATTATGCTTGCCAAATTATTCCCCAAGCTTGTGTCAGGCTTTGTCGACAAGGGAATCAATTGCAGTCATTTTCTCGAGCCTGAGAAATGAATAGCAACAACATACAAGTAAGTTACCAAACACTACAGCATACAGTATGGTACCGCATATCCAAAGAACTTAAACATATTCTGTAAAAAGTATTAATATGTAATATAATTTGTATGATTTTCACCAGAGGTTGGTTTTCCTGGTTTTTGATCTATTTTCAACTATTATCCCAAAATGACTATTAGATTTATGTGTTTATTCTGTTTGGATTTGTAAAATAATTATGCTTGCTTGAGATAATCACATACTGCTTTGATTGTTAAGGAGCACTGTTTCCTTTGTGAAATACAGGTTGTGTACCTGTCTTGTATAATAACACTATTATTGTCTATAAATAAAGTTTGGTTTGTTATTCATACTTGTTCTCTTCTACTTATTGGATCACCACTCTCACTTGGGTTCGAGCTAGTTTGGAAGCACTTGCGAGCACATTCCCATATTTTGAGCTGTGTGCCCTAGATAGTTTTGAAATTTTCATGTCAGATTTTCTCTTATTTTGCAACCAAACTCGGGCCTTTCCTACACGACCTAAATATGTAGTCCCTTGAATTGTCAAAGTAGTAGTTGACAGACAGTGGCAAGATATCGACATGCAGCTTGCTCTTGCATGGAAGTTTCCTTATGTGATACACTTTAGGGGCTACAGTCAAATTTCCATGTGAAACGGAGAAAACGGCGCCCATTTCGGGTCTTCTACAAAATTATAAGGAATCTTCTGACGTTCTTAGACGCTGACATTGTAACTGCCAGCTTTCTTTTCTTCGTTCTTTTTCTCCGGGTTCACCGTTCCCCAGTCTTTTGACGAGTGACGAGTTTACTTTAATTTCTTTGCAACTCTCTTTGTACAAGAAAAACTAAAATAATCCAAGATAGGTCATACCCTTCATAGGTGAAGGAAACAACTTGCATTTTTACCTAGCAATGCCAGACGGAGATTAGAGTTCCATAATGCATCATATAACAGTTAATCCCAGCATTTTAATGTTTTTCATTCTTTCGAAACGAATGCTTTGCTAGGTATTACTAATTTATAGTGGTGTACCTTGAGTCGTGATAGCTGCGTAAGAAAAGTGTGATTGATATTATTTTGTTAATCAGGACAGGTGTCGGTTATATCTCCATCAAGTCCGTTAACAATTGTTTTTCCTATTTTCCGTTATTTTTGCAGTCCACTAAGAAAAACTGAGTAAAAATCGCCTCATCACGTGTGAGTGAACTCGCTCTCATGAGATTAGCAGGGCCACTTTTGAGCCCCACCATTTCAAGAAGAACTATAATTTTGGGCATACCAAAATCTTCCAAGGCATACTGAACGAAGATAAAAAAGGTTGTGAAATAGCAAAATCAGATAGAGAAATTTCCTGTTTAGTCCATAAAACCCGACCCGGTAGGGCTGGCAACGGATAACCGATATCCGATATCCATTTCCGAAATCCGACATCCTATAGGATTTTATCCGACATATCGGATATCGGATATCGGAATCGGATATTTTATCGGATATTTTCTCTTAACGATAACGATATTGGAATAGGCCTTTCCGTTAGGTTAATATCCGATAGTGTGTTTTAACGATAACCAATCTCGTTAAAATCTTAAACCTTTTCGCCTCATCTGCTCATTCGTTTATCTTCTCTCTCTATTCCCTCTGATAAGCCTCTGTTCGAATCATTCTGAGTCATAAAATAACAACCTCCATTCACTTCCTTATCAAACCCGTTTAAAAATTTCTTCTCAAATTCTCCTTCAAAACAAACGGTTTTTTTTTATCAACAGTAAGAACAAATTGATCATTGCTTGAAGAGATGAAGGTTTTGATTTTGAAAGAATTGGAATATCGGTCTAGTTAGTTTGAGGGTTTTTTTATCAACAGTAAGAAGAAATTGATCATTACGTAATCTGTGGATATATACCTCGTTTGAAAATATCATCTTCTTTGCAGGATTCTCTGCTATTCTAACTCTGCAATTTCATTCTCTGCTTCTGAAATTGATCGACTTTAATCATGTTTCAAGCTACAGAATACAGATCAATGGGTTGAAGTATAAAAGTTTCAGTTTGATCAAATTTACAAAATTGACAGAGATTTTTTTCATCTCTTTTTGTAGTTTGAAAACAATTGAAGAACAAATTGATCGATTCTGATAAATCTCCGCCACTTGGTTAAAACACACACTTGGCGTTATCGGATTTTAACGGATAAATATCCGTTATCCGATAGATTAACGTTAACGATATCGGTTTGTATTTTTGATATCCGCCGGATGTTAACGGATATCGGATATCCGATAATTCTTAACCTTAACCTTATCGGATTGTCCAATATCCGGCGGATATTTATCCGTTGACAGCCTACGACCCGGGTTAGTCTGTAGTCCATACAGAAAAAACATTTAATAGGAGGTCCAAAAAAGTTCCGGTCTTTGCAAAAAGACCCGAGTACCCTTTTTATTATACGTGTGAATACTAAAGAACCAACCTCTCTCTGCAATTCTTCCATTAAACAACTTTTCCCTATTACTTCCTCTCATTTTTTTTCTACCTCATCGTATTCAAGTGATCTTCTTAATCGGTCATCAACAAACAAAAGAAAAATCAACGACAAAACCCTAGATTTGATGAAATCATTATAAAAATCCGTTCAAACCATCACAAAATCAACTGAAAAAAATCAGGTCTAAACGAAAAATCGTATAAGATTGACATAGTTGTTCTGATGGAGATTCATTTTGGATCTGATTTTATGATTCGTTTTCCTGTTACTCATAAATTCGTTTTCCTACTGAAATTCTCGAAGTATTGTGATCTGAAATTCTCGAAGTAAATGGTTAAAAAAGATTGAAAGAAACAAGTACTCCTGATTCTCAACCAGGGTCAAAGAATCAGAAGAAGAAATCTACTTGTGAAACCAAATCAAGGAAGAACAACGAATTTGTTAAGAAGGCGAAATCAAAGAAACCTGGTGTTTCTGCTAAAACAAGGTAATGCAATCCAACATGTGTAATGTATGATTTTTGATTTTTAGTAGAACCATTAAATCAAACAGTACATATTGATGGCATAACTATACGATCTTTGTTACGCATCAGACCATTGGTATAAGAAAATCTGTCATATCACTGTTGTGTTACTTGAATTACATATCAATATTACTCTTATATATATTCTTAATTCTTAATGTTTATACATATCAATATGCAGTGATTTCTTAATGCTTAATGCTTAATGCTTGAGCTTAATTATGTACTGATACGTACTATATGAACCCTTAGTTCATGCTTGAAAAAGTGTGATTTTTAGATGCACCAGTTTATCATGATATGTACTTAGGGAAAGAGTAATTTTTAGATGCAGTACATACCATCATGTATGCAAAAATTCTAGTTTATGCTTACATATCTATATGTACTGGATAAACCCTTGTACCTAGATGCTTATATACCAACAAAAAACATGTTATATGTGTTTATGAAAATGAAAAGGATACTTTTATGAAAATGAAAATGTGAAGCTTTACCAATTGTTTTCTAGGTTCAGAAGTTGTGGATTTTATGTCTAGAGGACCAACACATGGAAAGAAATGAGAAACATGGTCAATATTGAAACGTGGTACGTTTTTTCACTTTAAATTGTAATGCATCCTGTTGTTAAGTTGTGTTGTGTATATAATGCATCCTCTCGATCCTTATATTGAATCTGTTTTGTTCCTCTCAGTGATTCTTCGTAATTTTGATGATTCATTGCCTGAAAATTTGTGATGGTTTATCATTATTACTCATATGATTTTAATGATTTATGCAGTAGTTTATTCTTAAATTTTAAGTTCATGTTATATCTGATAAATATAGGTTACTGTGTACTAGAGTTAAAAGCTTGAGGACATATTAATACGAATATGTATTAGTGCAAATCAATATGCAGTGTTCTCAAATAGATTACATATATATTGTTGAAAGTACGTATTCGTCAGTACATATCACCATGTTCTTGTTACTTCGTTTTCTTATGTTATAACCTTGTTGATTATACAACTAATATGAAAGAAAAATCCATATGTACTGGTAAAAACTGCAGTACATATTTCTTTTTAATTCTTATGATTCATTGCCTGAAAATTCGTGCTGGTTTATCATTATTACTCACATCATTTTTGTTGATTGACACAATACATATCATTATGTACTGTATAAACCCCTATATAAGCTGATATGTACTTGATGGGAGCAGTAGATACATATATGTATTGCATCAATTTGTGCACTACATGTCAATGTATACTGTATAAACCCTAGTATGAACAAATATGTACCATTATTATGATACCACAGTAGATACTGATATGTACTGGTTGAAAGCAGTAGATATGATATGTACTACATGAAAGCAGTCAGCCATATTTCCCATGTACTGCATAACTAGTTATCTATATAGATCGACCGTTTTGTTTACGATAATATGAAATAGCAGTGCGTATTTTGTTTGATTTTACATTGCTTTGTAATTTATATGTCGTTGTTTCTCTTTTTCGCACATGTCATCAGATGATAAAACATGTCGTATGTGGGATGCTATAGGTACTCATAGTTTAGTCCACAGGTTTATCTTCCAAGACCTATTGATCTTGCAGCTGGTGATTTTGTACTAGGCGCTCGGAATTGCTAACTTGGGGGATTATGCTAACTCACTGCAGGAAAAGAGCAATTGCCCCTCATCAAGCACTTTTCTGCAGAGTCATCGAATATTATGGTGTGCTTACAATGCCAACAACACTGTTTTTGTCACCAGAAAAAATTTGAATCCATTTTATGAAAACTTTCCCTAAAGTAGATTTTAGTTGGCATTACTTATAAGTTCGGAATTTTAAAATCTTATAATGTAAATGATGAAGTATGTTCATCTATCAGAATCTATTTTTTTTAAAAAAAAAAAAACTTGTAATCGCTCTTCGGATTCAATGCAAATGTCATGCTTTTTATTTGCAGTGTTTTTTTTTCTTAACCATTATTTGCAGTGTTATATTGTCGTTCTATACTGTCATTATGAAGACTGAAAAATAAGTAAGAAGCATTAAATACCTACAATACATATTTGCATGTAATGTAAAAAATGACACACATAAGAAAATTGGAACTTTATACTCAGAATTTTTTTAGAACAGAAAGGACTACAAAAAAATATCATAAACTAGGTATTATTAAAAATGATCAGCAGTTTTTCATTAACAAAATCAAAAGATAATGCAGATAATCTGCAGCATGGAAGAGGAGAAAAAGGCATAAAATTATCCCTTATACGAGGTCTTAGCCAGACCCTGCAAAAGATCTCCTTTAACAACGACTAATAGGAAGAAAATAAACAAAAATGACGATTTTACTAACAATATACATCGTCCCTGGAAACTTATCAAGTACTACAAGTTCAAGTCTATTATTAATTCTATTAAAAATAAGAAATTCCGTTGGATGAGCCTTTTTTTGGAGTGTGAGGTTATGGTTTAGCATATTCTAGAGTTATATCTTAAAATGTGGTTGCACAATTCACCGCCACGCAACACCTCTTTCTCCATAAGATGACACGTGTCATATGAATAGTATGTCGGGTAAGCAAGCTGTCAAGCCCGTCGTGTGATTTTCTCTGCGCAAACCCGGAGTGTGATATGTTGTCGTCAACAAAGTACCTAATCTGATGAAGATTTAGTTGAAATAAACTTGTCATAAAATTCAAATAGAAACAGAAAATTGCAGTACATAGATACATGTGAAGAAAATAAGAACTGAAAGCCTAGTACATATTAATATGTACTAAGACATATTGATATGTATTAAGTAAAAACCTATAAAATACCGATATATATTTAGCTAAAACCTACTAGTTATCAGAGTACATATACATATGTACTGTGAACAAAAATATACTGAATTGTCAAAACATAATATGTACTCTATATATGGAGATGTACTTCCAAAACCTTGCAAAGATAGTGCCTTTATCTCCATGCTTGCCCCTTCTTATGCATATTTGTTAGTCATTTCCCTGCAGTCCATCAAACGCATAGTTCATTTCCATTCCGATACATCAAAATATGTACTCAATTGAGAAAACAAAAACGGCATATTAGATTTATAAACTTAGAGATCTTAGACAAAAATGGATACTATTGTATATGCACAACAAACATATTACTTTCATTATATATCACATATGTACTGTTGGATAATGGAAAAATGAAAATTCGCTCAGTACTTTATTATGTATCTCAACTATTCCTAGTGAAAAAATATTTTGACTAAAATTAGTCTAGCAAGCTTGCACCACTGAGCGCATCCATTTCTGTAATAGATTTGACAGGAAGCTCTTGTAAACATAGTACTAATACGTTAAATATAAACAAAGGGTTCAAATAACTGACTTACGGTGGACAGTACTCACGTAATTGGAATGAATGTACACAAAGTTCATTTTAACTTGGTACATATGCTTGAGTGCGCTACTGCATTACCATAAAATTTATGATTTAGCCATCGTTGTTCAAGAATTACGAAGGATAAAACTCAACCAAACTAATTTTCCTTAATACTAAAAGCTGCAAACATGAGACAGAGATGAATATTCCGTCATACTAAAAGCTGCAAATATGATTTTCCTTCATATTATACCAGTAGTTGAGTAACCAATAGGATCTTGATCCATTCAGTTAAATAAATTTCTTGTTTACGAGGGGGCGCTGCCCCCTCGACCCCCGTTAAGAAGTCTTAATTATATATTTACTCTTGGATACGCACCACAAATCTAGTTATGTATGATTCAGCAGTACATATTGATATGTACTGAAGGATAAAGTGTATGATTGATCCCACAGTACATACCGATATGTACTAAAACGAAACTCAGCCAACTACAATACATATTTATATGTACCAAGTGAAAACCCACTAAAAACGTAACTCAACCAACTACATTACATATTGATATGTACCAAGTGAAACCAAGTATATACCGATATGTACTGAGTCAAACCCTAGTAGATTGATCAATGTATTATTTGATCCAAAAGACCTGATAATTCCCAAAAGTATGCTTCAATACTACTAGTTTGGGGTTACATATTCAATGACAAAATTTGTAGTGAAAAAATACGAATATGTATTAACGAAAATGCTATGAAACTCAATTTCAGATGCTCTTAAAACGGAAAAATCTACCCTACAATACAAAATGTCAAGATCAATTTGTACCTCTTGCGAGTCTCGGGTTTCCTTTGCAGCAGTACATATTGATTTGTACATAGTGAAACCCTAGAACATATTCACATGTACAGAGTGAAAACCTAGTACATATTGATATGTAGCGATTAAAAACTTAGTAAATATCCCCCGTATTGTTGGATAACCACATATTCACATGTACAAAGTGAAAACCCTAGTACATATTCACATGTACAGAGTGAAAACCTAATACATGTTGATATGTAGCGATTAGATACTTACTAGCAAAAAAAGTTTCATATTTTTAGCATCTTAAATCCAAAGCTACAAGGGTTCATCCAACTGAAGAGATGCTGAAACTAAGATTAAAATCATCTGAGTTCCGTATCTTCATTAACCCATTCGATTCGTCTTCCAAAGAAGCCTCAGTTCTGAAAACCGGAAAATCAACGCATTGATATGTATTGTGTAAAAACCTAATAGGCATTGATATGTACTGCATAAAAATCTAGCAGACATTAATATGTACTAAGTGAAAACCTAGTACGTATCGATATGTACTGCATAAAAACACAAAAAATAGGTATTAAAGCGCGAGGCGACTTTTTAAAACCATGGCTTGCACCACTAATCTAACATGTTGATTAAAGTTAACTCGAGTTAACTAGTGATTTTCCAAACAAACTAATAACAAATTCACCATATGAGACTTGTAATGAGTAACATACACACGAATGTCTAAGGTATAAGTCATATTCAACCCTTTAGCCTTAAAAGCAACGCACAATTAAAATTTTGAGCTTGGTAATATCTAAGGTATACAATACCACTGCAAGAAACATCAAACGAACAGGAAAAGGCTATTGAACGCATTAAAATCTCAAAAAGGAATCCACTTGTATTCTAATATGATGATACTTCCAATTTACTTCGGTATTCCACTCAATCCTCGCAAGAGGCAGAGCAAACTAGTCTAGTGATGGTATAAAAATCAAATATTGAGCCTGGTCATGTAAACTGATCCAAATTATAATACATAACACAAACCAAAAAACTTAAAAAAGCAAAACTATTAAAGATAGTAAAAGCAGGTCACCTGAAAGATATCAGCAAAACTCTTTTGCTTACCGGCAAGTCCTTCTAACCTAGAGAACCCAATGAGTCCATTACAATCACTCCCATGGAAGAACCTTTTATCGATTTCAGTATCAAATTCATTCAAAACAAGTAGATCCAATTCAATTAAAACATGGTATGAATCTATGAATCACAAAAAGATAGAAAAAAAACAGATCCAATTCGATTAAAACTCATAAATAAAATAGAAATTAAGAACAAAAAAATCAGATTTGATGAGATAAAACCTAACTTACCATAATAACGATTTGAAAAACCTAACGAAAATCGCCATCAACACAGAATAGATCGAGAAATCATCATCATCAGAGAAGAGATCGAGAACTCTGTTTGTATAGAACTGAAGTATATCATCTCTATCGGTATTATGCACAAAGGGTGATTTTCGGCATTTAAGAAAAGGAAGCATAACGTCTCGCACGTTTTATGGACGACCGAGTAAAGAATCTGGTCCAAAAACATGTTTTTGGACCAGCGATTAAATTTATTTTAGTACTGGACCACACACTAAGCGGTTCTTCTAAAACTGGATTAACCAGTAATTCCTAGAATCAGATAACCCCTTAACCCAAAATTTTTTTAATGGAAAATCTGCCCTTTACGTATTAGTATTAATAACCTTGATTAGTGATTAAATATTTTGTTTAGTGATTAAAATAATTTTCAGAATTATAAGAGTTGTTTAGATGAAAAATTTGAGGATGAGTTGTTTACACAAACTCAAGATGATGATTTTTATGAGCCAAATCCTGATGATGAAGACATTGATGAGGAACCCAATGCTTCTAATACACAGATACACTTATATCCTATACTTAATCTCACTTCTATAGCTCTCAATTATCAAAAGTTAGGTTTTTTGAATCATGGTTCGGCGAAACAGGTTGAGGTTCGGCTCACATCTATGAGCCGAATCTACCAATTGATGAACGGTTCGGCTTACTGAATCTGTTTACTGCATGTGCCGAACTGTTTGCTAGACACTAGTTCGGCTTATATGAAAGTTTCATAGTAAGCCGAACAACATCCTGAATAGCTCGGAAAAAAAAATTACCGGTTCGGCTTATATTTCGAAAATCGTATGAGCCGAACATCAATTTGTTATTTTTTGGGTTAAAATATTGTTATTGGTTCGGCACATATTGAGAATATCGTAATAGCCGAACCTCGTTAATGTGCTAGGTTCGGCACATATTATGATTATCGAATACGTCGAACCCCTATGCATCTTTATCTGTGACTAAGTTCGGCTTGAAATTTCATGCCGAACTGTTCATATACACTTACAGGAAGCTTTTGTGAAGAACAGTTCGGCTAAAAACGCAACTCAATTTTGAGCCGAACCCAACACTGTAACCGTCATTTAATCGATGAAAAACAGCAAATAGGAGATTGAGTTTATAAAACTTGCCTTCTTATCCTCATTTCCGGAGTTGGAGATGCAGTTGGTTCAATTTCTGGTTCAATTGGTGGTTGATTTTCAGTTTCTACACCTTCATCTTCAATTGGTTCTTCTTCTTCAATTGATGGATTAGAAGACGATTTGGTTTTCCTAGTCCCTGCTTTTCTTTGTACGAATCATTATGTGGTTGAGTCTAATCGACGATCAAATTTTTACGAATAGACAATTAATCACGATGATGAATTTTTTTTTCGCAGGAGGGGGAAAAGTTCGGCTAGAGGAGGAGGAGGAAGAAGAGATGGTAAGGGAAACTGATTTTGATTTTTTAGAAAACTGATTTTAGATTTTTGTATTAAGGGTATATATGTAATTGAACTATCCATAGGGTACCCCTTATAAGGTCACCCAAGATAGGACTATTGTTTTGTATGCCTAGAAAGATTTTGGTATGCCCAAAATCAGGGTTCTTCAAGAAATGTGAGAGTGCAGTCTCTTTTCATCCGTTTGTTAAGAATTTTAAATTTTTGCATTAGTTTTGAACTTTTTAGGTTTTTTCTCTTGTATAACTTAGTTTTAAGTGAAAACTCTTGTTTGTTTAAGTACACATAATCATTACCTTTTTAAAGGCTCGATACTTTGGACTTTGGAGTCCATATTTGTGTAGGCTTTCAAAGCCTGACTGCAGGTTCCAGCCGTTTTTGTTGGCCTAAAAACCTTAGCTGGTTTTAGATTCCTGGTATTCCCTGATATATTTATTTTAATAAATTTGTTACTTGGAAACTATTATTTTAAGATTGTTTATTTTCCTTAAATAACATAATCTTCACTAAAGATGAAGATTATTTGAATTTTGATTTTTCATAACGCAAAATTTCATCTCTTATAAATATTAATCAAGATTTTTTTGTTTCAGAAGAACTAGAGTCTTCTTCTTTCTCAAACACCATACCAAATTCAAATCATACAATACCAGAATAAAAAATTTCATCAATTCCCAATATCATCGATAGGATTTTATTAAGGTCTAGGGTTTTTGATTTGAAAATGGTTTATGATTTTGATGTGTGATTGCGTATAATAAAATACAATGTTTGATTTATGCATTAAATTGAAACGCAATTTTTTTTATTTTTAACCTAAGGCCTTGCAGAGAGAAAGACTAGGAAGTCAAGAAAGGAAGAGAGACTGATTTTCCTTCATACGTTTTAGATTTAGAAGAACTCAAATTCAAGGTTGGGAGAGTATTTTGTATGTGTTTGTTGATTGGTTTAGTGGTTCGTGTTTTGGGAAGAATCTGCAAATTTGTGAATCAAAATCAAACTTGATTATGATCAATTTGATCGAAACTGATTCTGATGTGACTGAAACTCACTATTATTGAAGAATCAAAGTTAATGAATTCAACCATGATGAAGATGTACTTATTATTTTGAGAATAACATAATTAAAAGAAGAGAGAAATTTATTTGATGTATGAAAATTTGGGTGTTAAAGGTAATATTTGTAATTTAGAAATAAAATAGGAAAACTAAAACTGGTTTTCTAAAAAATATTATCCAATAGGGATGACCGGAACATGCACCCAAGTTTCAGAGGTGTTAGAGCATTGCTCGGTCGAACCCGCCAAGCATTGGTATGTCAAGATTGGTTGTCATATTTTAGTTCCAAAACTCAAGGTCATTTGATTAGATTACTAGAGTCAACTTTGTTAGGTTAGACTAGGATGTCTTGAAATATTAAGACATACAAGTATTACTCTGAAGACCTGGATAATCTGAAGACATATTGACTTCAACGAACACAATTTCCTTCTGTTTGAGTTTAATAATACAAGACTTGACTTGTTTCCAATTCTATCTACGTTACTTTCAAGCCGTTTAGATTGAAATCATAACATGCGAAGTTATATATATGAAACTTTAGTATTAGAGACTTGATCATTATATTATGATCAAAGTGTCAAGGAAGAATATACAAGTTATATCACCATTTATGTATATTGAATTAATAAGTATAACGTCTATATTTTGAACTTCATAATTGCGACATAGACATAATCTTTGTAACTTGTTACTAGATTGTGTAATGAACTTTAGATTGATTCTATACCTAGAAAACTATGTCTAACTACATGAGTTTAAGGAAGCAGACTTCCGAAACTTGTTTCGTAGTTGAAAAAAATCAATGGGATTGGTGGTCCTATTCCTATTGGGGATCTATAGCAAGACCGATCCATACTTGGGGATATATAGCAGGACTGATCCCTATTGGGGATCTCTTGCAGGACCAGACCCTATTTTCGGTTTTACATATACTTTAGGGTTTTGTAAATATCAAAATATGAGTTGTTATTAAGGAAAGTTCAAGATGTCGATATTGTGAATAATTTGAACATGTGCTGAAATCTTATCTTTTATTGTTCAAAGATATTCCTTGATACTCAAGGTGAGATCCCAAGCCGAAATGTTTGAAAAAAATTTATTGAGATTTTCGAATGTATATGTTTTATTTTTCCAGCAAGTAAAACGTAACTCTGGAAGATATATTAGTAAATTATACTTGTACGCTAGCTAATATTGAGTTGTCATTCATGAGGGATTTCGGGTTAGTTAGATATTAGTTGGAATTAGACAAAATCAAAAATTCATGTTTATTGCATATCGTTAGAATAATTTAGGTTATGTAAATTCCTTGATGTCCAGTCTAACTTGGTCTACAAATAATGAAGTTTTTTCTTCTTACAAACCTATCCTAACACAAACACTTTATTTTGTAGTCACTGTGGAAATCGACTAATAATATTACTTATAGTACTATCTTGGAGAGGAGAGTAACCTAATTAGGAGAAATATGTTATGTCCGCTAGTTTAAATGACTTATATGGGATCAAAAAGAGTCTAGATAGTTTCGTTGGTCGGAAACTAGAATTTGCACTGTTTTCAGCTTTCGATTATTAATTTGATTGACTAACAGTTGCTAAATCTTGATTGCACGTAGTTTTATTATTCTTGAGAGTCTTCTCTTCTGACATAAGTCACTCAAACTAGATCAAGTTCAGATCTTTTTTTAGACCTGAAAATAGACTTGTGATCATACATTTCTAACAGACTCCATTTTGTGCATGATCGATCATAAGTGGAATCAAGTTTATTTGTGCAGGTACTTTGAAGACATTGGTGATTTGAAGACAAGAAGATTTCTTATTGGTTTTTGATCCTTGTGATTTACTTCATGCACATACTTCATATTATGGGAACGGATTTAGCTTTGTTTATCTTTTGATAGACATCTTATTACTAGTCATATAGATTGACAATATTCATTTGGTGGTCTTCTTCAGGATCCGAATCTTGACAATCTAGATCTTGGTTGTTCTAATCCAAACAAAGGAGTTTATTAGATTAAACGGAAGAGCCTTTGTTTGACTCAGCTGAATCTATGATTTACTTCTTGAGATTGAGAGAGCAGTTACCGAAAATATATTAGTCGTTTACTGCTTCAGAATACGATTCAAAGGAGTTGAGTGCAAGAAGTCTTCACGACCGGTGAAAAAACTTAAGATAGTGTACTCTATCTTAGGAATCACGTGCGCTGGCTATATTGGTTGGACGCGCAGGGATACTAAGGAAACTAGGTAACTAGGAGTAATTTACTTGGTCTCAACTACAAAGTTGATAGTAATCTTTGTATAACGGCTTAATTATGAGAGTATTCAAAAATGTACTAGGTCAGAGGGTTTTTCTGCATTTGTTGTTTCCTGGTTAACAAAATCTTGTATTTTGTTATTTACTTTACTTCCACATTATTTATCTTGTCTTTATAATTAAAGTAAATACTCTTTGTACGTTAATAAAAACATTTGGGTTGATCCCTATAGTTAGCTTCGGTTTTGATACATATTTTATATACCAAGTGTATAGCTTGTGGTTGTTATCTTCTTGACAATCTCTTCTATATTAGGTCACTGAAGGTATCTGTCACATAGGTTGATGTCAACAAGATTGTGGTGTACTTGGTACGCTCGTCATTCCAGGAGGAACGCACAAATTTGGCCTCAATATTGTGCGGTATTAAAACTTTTTAACTACAAGATTTTCTTCTATTAATTTACAATTTGATTCAAACATCTTTCATGTTCCTTTCAATATGATTCGTAACATCATTTTTTTCAAGCTTCAAGATTATAATTACTAGACTCGGAAAGGTCTTTATTTCCTTTACTATAGAAATTCAACGTCTATGGTTTAGTTGATGGTTATATTTGCTGTGATGCAAAGTTGTTAGAACAATTTCCAGATTTTACACCTGCAAAACAAAGGTTAAAAAAAAAAAAAAAAAAAGTGGTCGAGTCACACGACCATGTCGCTCTCTTTAAGACGTTTTGTTGCTCTGCCTTGAGTTTTGTGCAAGCAGTTATTTCTTCGTCACAACGTCCCCAGGATAAAACTGCCAAGACAAACTCTCTTCAATCTCCCACGCACATAATGAGAGATTGATCACTTTCACTCTTTCTAATCTTGCTTAGAAAACTGGTCTATTGATTCTCAGAAAAAAAATGGTGTTAAAACTTGTTTTTGTTTCTGCTCCAAAAACTGATTTTATAGCCCAAGCAATGAATACAAATTAATGGAAAACATATTGAATTAATTGCTAACATTATAAATTCCATAACAATAATAAAAAAAACTGAAAAATTAATTATACCATATTAGCACAATTAACAACGTAATTAAGGGTAGTAAAAATGAGTTGAAAAATCTTTTCAAAATTAGCAAAAACAATTTCCAAATTCAAGAGACCTTCCAAGATCTCCAAGGCCACGCTCCCGGACTAAATATATATATCAGTAGAGGGATTCAATCCTAAGACCTCACCTTCAAGGCCCAAAATATTTAACCACTGGGCCAAACTCTAATTCTTGAAAAAAATGTACGAAAAAAATCTTTTAAAACATATATCCCAACAGAAGTTTACGTCAGGAGATAATGAAAACAATTGATTTGTTAATCCATCTTACATTCAATGAAATGAAGAGATCAAAATTTTCTTCTCTAGATTCAAAGTACCAATTTTGGAAATGGTATATCTTATTTTATTAATGTAGAAATTTTGTTTGGACTTTCGAAATCGATCGGAGAAATATTGGTTGTTGTTTCCTCAACTCATGATATTCAATTGAGAATGAAACTGTCACTCTTAAACAAGATAATTCTCAGATTTCTTAATATCTGAATGAGACCAAAAGAATTTATAATATCTTATCTATTGATGGTTTAGAAATAATGAAAAACGTGTTAGTGTTCTTAATGGTTTTGGAGCTGGATTCGATTCATTTTCTACCTTGACGAATCCACCAGTAACATTAGGATGGTTATATAATCTTTTGATGAGTGAGGTGGTCGTTATAAATGTCAAATATAAAAAAATTATCACTCCTTATGGATTAAAGGTGTTTGTTGATTTTATATCAAATTGATCATTTTAATCGATTAAATAGGTTTAGTCCTTCTGAAATAACGAGGGTACCAAGTACACCACAATCTTTTCGATATCAACATATACTTACACAATGTGCCTGAATGGTATTTCCTACTGGTGTATGCAATCCTTCGCAGTATTCCTGATAAAGCAAGAGGTATAGCGCAATAGCACTCGTTTCCATTTGCCTGTTAGCTCTACCTTTTATGAAGAGTCTCTATGTGCGTAGTTCAATTTTTCGCCCTATTTATCAGGGACTTTTTTGGTTATCAACATATACTTACACACATTGTGTAATTATCACAGAATAATAATGGAAAAAGAATTACTTCAACAAGTTGTAACTTGGTATATAGACAAAGTTCGTAACCGAAGTAACTCTAGGGTCTTACCAACTAGTGTTAGAGCATTGCTCGGTTGAACCCACTAGCATTGGTATGTCAAGTTGGTTGTCAATTTTAGTTTCCAAAATGCATTCTTGATTTAGTATACTAAAGATAGTTTCAGACTAGATTAAGTCTAAGAAGTAGTTACGAAGCTATTCTTGAAGGATGAAGTTTGAAGACTACAAGAAGACATCAACAAGGACTTCATCAACAAAGGTATGTGGTACTGATTTCATTTGGATTCTTTTTCAATTCTACCTTTCTAATCTATCGAAATAAATGCCCACTCTATGGAACAATTCCTATGACGGTAAATGTACATTTATATATATATACTTGAGGTTATTTGATTCACGACTTTGATGACAATAACCTTTATCCCTATAAAGTATCTCATGTTATAGTGAATGAGCTTACGAATTCAACGAGCCAAGAATCACTCAATTCCGAGTTATAACGAAGAAGTTATGAGTGATTTATTATAGTAACAATTATAAGTGTTGCTGCAATTGTTACAGTTCGTTAGTAGGAAACAATCCACGAACTGTTTGTAACGGTTCACGGAATTAGAGCCCAATTACGTGACTAGAAGCCATTTTGGGTCAAGTTTTTGATGTTTCCTTATCTAAGAAAGATAGCTATTACGCCAAACACATTTGATTACCATATTAAAGTGTTAGTGATTCATTCCTAAGATAAATAGTGATTTATTCACATAAATACAATATTTGCTAAATTAATTATTTATGTAATTATTTTGGCAAGAGTTGTAACTTAGAAAGACTCCCAAAATTAGGAGAGTCTTGAAAAAGGAAAATAGCTTTGCTTAGCTTTCAAGCTACCTTGTTCACTATAAATAAAAGGTTCATGAGTGCTACACGTTTTTCATCCCCTTTGGAAAATTGGTGTAAGCTTTACAAGGTTGTTTTCCATGTCTTTTGTTCTTCATAAACAAGAGTGAGATAAAAGTCTTTGTATTGCGGATCACAAAGCCGAGTTGAGTTTAATCTTTGTGATTGATTATACAACTTGTAATCTAGGTTTTTCACCTGTTGTCTATTCTAAGGTCTTCTCTTCTAATATAAGACCATTCAAGAGTTGTTGATCATAAACCATAGGTTTTGATAGATTTCAGTTCTCGATCGTATACCGACACTTGTTAGTCCAAATCAGAACTAGAAAGAAAACTTCGATTAAGGTATCTCGTAATAATCCTTAAGAAGTTTTAAACAAGATATCTCTAGATTTATTCTAGTTGTAGAATAATTAGGTTTCTCTTCCATTTTTGAAGAGTATATTAAACCCTAATCTACAAGTTTTTTTTGATATTACTTTTACCTAGTAATTGTTTTTATCAAAACAAACACAAGATTTCCAAAACTTTGATTCACGTCTAAAGGGAAATCGATTCAGTATTTTGCGAAAACAAAAGATCGAAAAGTATCAACCGTGTTGTTGTATCTTCTGAAGAGAACCTTGTGCTACCATAATATTTTCGGGAATAACTTCTAAAGAGAATTAGTGATCTATTAGAAGTTATACCAGAAGAATTCCTAAAGAGAATTGGTGTTCTGCTAGGAGTTCTACAAGTGCTTGAATACAGCTGAAGAAGGTATTACATCTAGTCCGAATAGGTAGTAGGAAATTGGTGTAACAACTTATAATCAGTGTGTGTTTATTTTTGGACTAGGTCCCGGGATTTTTCTGCATTTGTGGTTTCCTCGTTAAAAAAATTTCCGGTGTCTGTGTTATTTCTTTTCCGCATTATATTGTTTATCTTTATAATTGAAATATCACAGGTTGTGCGTTAATTAACATCATTGATAAATCCAACTATGTTTGTTGGATAGGATTTTGATTGATCTTGGATATTGGTCTTTCGTACCGTCCAAGTATTTCTCACATCAATCAGGCTCATAGATTTCTATCTTTTTGATTTGCTGATTGATTTGAGAAAAAGAGATAAAATCTTTAGTATTATTCGTTGATTGAGTTTTTACTCTCGGAATATTATTAAGGTTTAGTCCTTATAGATTGCTAAACGAAATATTCGGTATGGTGTAGTACCCTCCGCTTTTTCAATTGGTATCAGAGCAGGCAAACACGCTAAGACCTTATAAGTTTGTGTTTGAAGCAATCTGATTATTATGGACAGAAGTGTTATCTCTATAAACGTTCCGCCATCCTTCAATGCCACGAACTATTTATGGTGGAAAATTGTTATGCGTGCTTTTATACAAGCGCGAGATTTTCAATCATGGGTTCATATTGTTAATGACTATGATACCCCATTAGTTAAGGTAGACGGTGTAACTGTTGCTAAGGATATTGGTGATTATGATAATCTTGAAATTCTTGCTGCAAAGAAAAATTCTGACGGATTAAATGCTATCATCCATGCCATTACCCCAGATCTTTAGCACCACGTGACTACGTGCAATAATTCTAAATATGCTTGAGATATCTTAGAAACCGTATTTGAAGGGAATGTCACAGAGAAAGAAGCGAGGCTTCAAAACCTAGCTTCTGACTGGGAAAACCTTCCATGTCTGATGATGAAACCTTTAATGAGTTTAACCAAAGACTTTCTCAAATAGTTAACTCCTCATATTCATTAGGAAGAACTATTCCAGAGAAAGTTATTGTGTGCAAAATTCTCAGGTCTCTACCATCAAGATACGAGTTTAAGAAACATGTCATTGAAGAAGAAAACGATCTTTCTACACTCTCCATAAATACTCTTGTTGGAAAGTTAAATATCTTTAATAATGAACACCGGTCTGGAAAAGAGGTGATTTCTCTTAAAGCTGCAGACAATTCTGAATCCTATAAGGATAAATTTGGTTCGCCAGATACTAAGGATGTTACTCCACGACAATTTAGAAAACTTTTGAGAAACAGGAAAAAGAGTTTTTCTAAAGTTACAACATCTCCTAGTGATGATGTACAACGTTTTAACTGTCGTGGTTTCGGGCACTTTTCTTCGGATTTCCCTAGCTGGAGCCATAGACAATCGGCATATGCAGCAGCTTTGCCTATTCTTGATGATGGACCTGAATATTATGATCACCAAGAATACGCAGGCGAGGTAGCGTTACCTTCTGGAAAAATTCTGTCGGATACTGATTCTGATTCTGACGAAGAAGTGTTTCATGTAGATCCAGTTGCTAATAATCTTCTTATGGAAAGTCATCAGAAACTCTCGGAAGCTGAAAGCACCATTTTCAGTGAGAAAGTTAAATATGACAGATTTCGTAGTCGGAATAAAGACTTGCAAGACCAACTTGATTCTATTGGTGCAAGAGATTATCTCTACGAAATACGAAAGCTTAAAGAAGAAATTGCCGGAAGTCGAGATCGGGAAATTATTCTTCAAGAAAAGCTAGATGACTCGCGGACATTGAGATGAACTTGTTATTTTTTTCGGAACGAGAAGATCTCAAAGTTCAATGTGAATCATCCAAGAATGATCTAGTTATTGCGCTTGAAAAGGTCAAAAGGTTGGAAGAAGAAAACTCGAGCTTAAAAGAGAGTTTGTCTAGAAATAGCAGCTCAGATAAATTAACCTCAATATTGGGAGCATGTAGAATTCATCGTGATACACGAGGATTGGGTTATGAAGGAATAGACGCTCATGGTATTTGCAAAGAGGTAAAATTTGTCAGAGCTAAAGATTCCTCTCAACCAAAACCTTCCACGGTTGACAAAAGTAAAGTATCTCTACCAACTGCCGATAACGAAAAGAGGAAATTCTATCAAGCTCCAAAGCAAGCACATACACATTCAGGTAACACTAAACATAAATTTTTCCATTCTACTAAACATTGCTTTTATTGTGGAAAACCAGGTTACTTGCAAAGGAATTGCGTAAACGAGATAAAACTAGATCTGATTCTGTTAAGATGACAAGATCTGATGTTCCAAACTGGAGAAAAACTGGGTCTCACAATATCAGTTCTTCCAGTATTCCCCCCAAGAAGTTTCATAACTATATTGGGGAGAAAAAGAAATACGTTGCTCCAAAAGATGCTCAGAAATGGGTACCAAAGAAGATCAATAAAGCAATGATTACTATTAAGAATGATCTCTCAGACAAGAGTTCGACAAGGGATAACATCTTAAAAATGTATGGAACAGTTATTGAAAGTTTCAAGGAAGTTGTTAAAATCCTAGAGATTATGCATGATTTTGTTTCGAATACCTGTGGTGAGCAAGATTTTGTTCACCTCAACACAACCTGATTGTGTTGGAAGTGCATCCTCACCAAGAATCCCTTGTAAATGCGGTGAGGATTGCAAAAGAATTGGGGCGCACATATTATGTTGAGTGTTTTTTTTTATATGTGGAAGCTTTTTGATTTAGCTAGATTCATCTTATATATTTGAACGGAGGTCAAAAGATGATCATGTGAAAATCGCCTGGTAACATCTTACATGATTTGTGTGAGACGGTCATTTGATGTAGACTCGGAATGTTTCGTATTGAACATTCGATCACTTGAAAATTGCTTTGAAACTAATAGTTTGTGCGAAACAGCTATTGTCGTCTTATAAGAAGGTTTCAATGATTGAAATGGGAGTTTAGAACACTTAACCATAATTGGATTATGAGCACAATATATGTACTTGCATATGTGTTGATCCAAGTCCAGGAAGCATAGTATGCATACCCGTATGCATACTGATTGGTTTAGTAGAGGTCCGTGAACTAAGTACGCATACCGGTACGCGTACTGGCGTGAGGTTCAAGTTTCAGGACTTAACTGAGTTTGGTGGTATGTGTATCCGTTCGCGTACTGGCGAACCCAAACTTAGTTCGGCCACTTAGGTATGTGTACCCGTTCGCATACTTGAGTAGGTTATGTTCTAAAATTGGTTTCTTCATGAACTAATACATTTATATAATAAGGAATGCAATCTTTTGCAAATCGTGGCTATAATGTTCATCAATTGATTCGAGTGAATCAAGATCGATTGTGCTTCAATTGTGTCTTGTATATTTCTATGAGAATATAAACAATTGAAAAAATCTAGAACTGATTTCATTTGAGTCATTTGAACTAGTTATGATTAAGATGAATATGGAAAAATACCACGTGTATGATTCTTAATTACCTAACTTGATTTGTGATTGAAATTCTTAAGTATAACAGGTTAGAAGAAATAATCAAAGCCATTTGATGTTGGTTTTTATTGTCAAAGTAACTTTTTCATACACTTATGGTATTGTTGATACATGAAAATAACTCCCCTTAACCAGGCTAGGGTGCCCTGATAGACACATTTATGTGTCTAATATGTCTCAATTGTATGTATTGTTAGTGCTCGATTTTGTATTTATTGTGTTATTTTATGTCTTTGTAGGAAATTTTAGAGAAATAAGCCCTTGCGGCGAAATGGGCTTAAAAAGTGGTGTTTTACACCCCAGGATAAATTGTTAAAGGCATCCCAGAAATACGCTAAAAGCACCCGGAGGAGTTGTTAAAAACACCCAAAAAAATTACTATTTCCGCCCCAATTGCTAAAGGGACCCCAGGAATGGATAAAGGGGAGGTCCCTTTCTTCCAAATTTGAAATCAGAAAAAGGCGGGAAAAATGATACATGCAACTGGCAGAAGTTTGATCGGACATTTGGACGTGATTTTGTGCGATTCAATCGCTGAAACTTTATGAAAAGATGTGATATATCATAATAAAGATGGTATGGGTGTTTGGTTCGACCATAGAATTGGCTAGGCAATCCACGAGCTGGAAAAAGGGGAATACGTGCAGGGAAGAGTTGTTCACGGGATTCAGCGTGTTTGTACGTGTTTGGATGGAGTTGGGATGCTGTAGAAACTTGTTTGGAGTGTGTTCCACATCAACAGAAGCGCGGAAAGGAAAGAAAATATCCCGAGTAAAAGAAGATTATTTGGGATTAATGGAGGAGATTCAACGCGTGTTTTTGGTTTAAATAGGTTCCCTGGGAGTCCTAGAGGGGGTGTCGAGAGTTTGGGGTCGAGAGGAGGTCCAGAGAAGCAGAAATCAAGAGTTGAGGAAACTCTGTTTCTGCTGCTGCTGATGATGAAGAACACCAAGAACACGAAGAACAGACTCACAAGGACAGTGGTTTATCAACAGAGTCTAAGACGCACATCCGTGGGTCGCAGTGCAGTCTAAACATCAACAGCACTTGTTTTTTATCGTTCATTCTGTGACGCTTTTTGTGCGTCGCAGATTACAGTTTTACACCATTTTCTCCTTTTCTCTCCATTGTAAACACCATTTGAGCTATAAAAATATATTTTGAGCGTGTTTTCATCATGAGGAGCTAAAACCAAACACTGGGACGACGGAGGAGGTTGAATTTCATACATGGGTACATTTATTTTATTCTTTTTTGTGACTTTTGCATTAATTTAAAATTGAAATATGATTTGAATTAATTGGTTGTTATTTAATTTGATGATGTATGATTAGCTTAGTTGTTTTGATACATCATGCTTAGGACTTACAATCAATGTTTTAAGAATCTATCTTGGCAAAATCAGAGTCTATGTTAATTTTATTGAGTTTTATTTGTCAAAGAATATATGAATGAACCTTCTGTAGTGAATTCAGCCAAATCCTTAGTCCCAGTACCTCTCGCCCATTGTTAATATTTTTGTATATATAATTTTATCAAATATTTAAATTTAATCTTCACAAGTCCGAGAGTTTGAACCTCATTACTACAACTTCATCAAAAAAAACCATATCATTTTGGCGCCGCCGACGTGGATTTGTGCTTAGGTAGAATTTTTAGGTTTTTATTACTTTTTATTATTCCATTTGTTCTTTTTACGTCTCTTTGGTCGTGTCTTTGTATTACAGGTTTGAAGTTGGATACTAAAGACCTTGGAATCAAAGCTTAAGGCTAAAAGAGAAGGAAAAAAGACAAAGCAAAAAAATAAAGAAAAAAAGAGAGAAAAAAAAAAGAGAGAGATTTATTTATTTTATTTTTTTTTAAGAGACTTTCCATTTTTTTTTATTTTTTTTTGTAATTATTATTATTATTATTTGTATTTCTTTTCATTGGACTGGACTTTGGACAATTTATTTTAATTTTAAACCCTACGGAAGGGTTATATAAAAAAAAAATTATATATAAACTGTGTGCAAGGAAGGACGACGATTACTATATCGTCTCGGCCCCTCGGGTTCGTACATGACATAGGAGTCGTGGCCCGAGTCGATTTCAACGGTTCATCCCCCGTCTGGTACGGGAGGTAAGTCCATCGAAACACTCGCGAATCTCCTGTAAGCGATTTACTGTATTCCTTAAGGTGATTCATTGATTGAGGACGAATTTGGACTGTTTATAAATTCCTAGTAAAGGGAAAGGCCTGGCCAATACAAGATAAGGGTTCGGATTTCATCACCGCTCCCTTCTTGCCCGCCTTAGGTAAACGAAACCTAACGCGAACCCAAGCTTGAAATTTGATTAGAACGAGACCAGTAGGGTAACGATCTTGGTAGGAAAATCTTTCGAAAAATATTGGTTACTTTTTTAAACATACTTCAAAGTTCTTGATGGTTTTTGTAAGTTGAATGCGTGACTGCGCCGCCTTGTAATACAGGTGAGGTTTTGGGTATCAAAGCTCCACTGAGCTTCCCTCGCCTCGATTCAACTTACATTAGCTCGGATTGATTCCAGAAGGGTGTGCTCAAATTGTAACGAATTCCTTTTCGAAGGAATAGAAGCTGGTCTAGAAAACAATCTAAGTGGAGCCATCATGCTTTTTGTTTGCTAGATTCTATAGGTTTGATTTGGTCGAGTTAGCCTTGTTTGTGATTGTGTAGAATTCCCTTGCAATTAAGAATGTCGAACTGGTATGATAGAAGCCAATACAATGAGTATCGACCTGAATTTGAATATGGACATCATCCTTTTTATGACCATGGTGGGAATAGTAGTTGGGAACGCCAACTTTTTCAAGGTTATGGTTCATACCATGGTGAGCCCAATTACTATCCACACGCGAATTGGTCTTACGAGCAAGAAAATCAGGAACATTGTAGTACTGGTTACTCGTTTTTGGAAACTAGTCCTGATTATGATATTTCTGAACCTGTTCCATCTCTAGAAGAGACCCAACAACAGATTGAAAGGACGTATAAACGTTTAGTTGCAATGAATAGTTCAAAAGAAGAGTGTACACGATATTCTGAGATGATAAACGAGAGTAGTGAACGTATAAGTGTTATGCTCAGTGAAATTCAGGCACGTCTAGAGGCAGAAAATGAACAGTTAGCTAATGCTGCTCGAAATGATCTAAATTTCCAAAATAGTGTTTCTAATTCTACCCTTGATATCAATAGTGAATATTTGCCTAATTTAGAGGACGTTCAATCATCTTCGTACTATTATGATGAGGATAGTAGTAATGAAGAATCTGAAATGTGTAGGCATAATGATCAGGAATCTATTAATCCAATTGAGCTTTATAATGATTCTAGTTCAAATCCAAATAATTTTTATGATTATTCACCTATTCAAAAGGTCGAAGATTTGATTAGGGATACCACCGTTTTAGACGATGTAGTTTTTCCTTTTGATTACGAAGCCGATAATGCTTTAGAGGAACGGGTTTATTCCGAAAATGCTGTTTTAGAGTCTAGCGACTTAGAAACAATAGTCTTAGACGAAGAAAATGAACTCGTAGAGCTATTAAATATGAGTAAGGATGCGTCGCTTGAGTATAACCTCGAAGGAGCAATTGACTATTTTCAGGATTCCAATGATCTAGAAATTAGGGAGATTGTAACTAGTCTATCTAGAGACACTGAAAACTCTAAGTTTGGGGGTGATTATCACCTTCCTAGTGCCTTACCTTTAACTCTCAGAAAGTCCCTTCACTTAGGACTTGATATCTCTGCCTCGACAATTTTACAAGATTACCTTCATACTCGTTTTCCCGAACCTAATGATGTCCAGGAAGAAGTTCAGTCGTTAGAAACCCATTCTCTGGTTGATATGGTTTGCCCAGGCTATGATACCCAGATTGACTTTGTTTTCCCACCAAATAGTTTTCTTCCAACTGTTGGAACGTTTATATTCCAAAAGTGTCGAATATTAAGTTGTGAGACTAAACCTAAATGCTTTAGGAAATTAGAATCGACACATTTGCTTAAGAATGACCACTACTCTCATTGTGGTCAATTATGTAAGTCAAATCTTATTGACTTAGAGGATCCTCAGTTATTTAGGTTATTATTGTGCGCTTCTAAGATCATATTTGAGTTTTTCCAGACTCTAGGACCTAATGATTCGGATCCCACCTATGAAGAAACGCAGCCAATGCAAATTTTCTATTTAGACCCTTTCATAGAACCTGAACCTGAACCACAATTAGATATAAATTTCTTAATCAGGAAACTAAGTAAAGGCATGCTAGTCTTGTTCAATTTCTTGGTTCATTGCAGTTTCCTTTGGTCAGCTCTATTTAGTTTTGAAGACCCACAATTATTTCGACTGTTACTTTATGGTTCGAGTTGACTAATCCTTTCCTAAGTCTGGCTGAAGACTTTAAACTTATCACTTCTTGGGAGGTATCCCATGCTCATGCAACACGGTAATATCTTTCCTTAACTCTTTCGCTTCAAATGGTAACAGTTTCTCCTTGTTCATGCTTTTAGTTTCATCTTTAGAACATTGAGGACAATGTTAGATTTAAGTCTGGGGGTATGGGAAAATCTTTTAGTTGCAATAAATAAATACGCTCCAGAGCCTAGAGATTTATGCGTATTCAGGAGGGCACTAACTAATCTAAGTGGATGGAAGCATCTTGGTTGTAGGAGTTGAGGAACCAATCTGATTAGATGGAAACATCTATAGAGTCTATTCATAAAAGCACAGAGCTCAGGTGTTAGATATAACATGATAGTTGCACCATATCTCGTTGAGTCCTTTTCATTTTTTTTATTTTTTTTATTTTTTCTTTTTAAACTATGTTTCTCTAAGTGATTAGGTGGGGCACACGATTCAAGTTGTTACCACTGCTAGGGTGAATTAGAGTGACTGAGTTACTAAAAAAAAAAAACCGGACCAGTTTGACCAATCAGAATAAGTATTAACACTTGGATAGCAATATGCGTGTGTTCTCCCTGTTTCCGTCGCCTAATCAAGCGTGGAATGCAGGACCCGTGGGAACTATCGTGTAATCTGCTGACAAGAAACATGCGCTTGGATCAAAAAGATCTATTCATGCCGTTAAGTTAAAAAAAAATGGTTATTGTTATGTGTAGTCAACTGCTGGTCCCCTTGTATTTGCCAGTTTGTTGATCTAGATTTAAGTTATTGACCACTGGTTCCCTTGTATATGCCAGTTGTGTTGATATTAGTCAGACTGGTATCTCAGTCCATTAGGATAGGTTCATTCTGGCAGTGGCCTTCAGACAGATATGTGAAACATCGATCATCTGGTTAACATCAAAACCATATACGTTTTTCTATTTCCATCTCCTTTTTCTATCCATATGATTAGTTTGACTCCGAATATGATGTCCATAGTGCAACTATCTGAGTAGAGCTCTGTCACTTTATTTGAATTTTAGTATGCTTGAGTGCAAACTCGTGTACATCAATTGGAATTTCGCATCAGGGTAATTCCTCCTATAGTCAATGATTGTATGCCAACCAAGGAGATTCTTTAGTGCCTTTCAAGGTTCTGCGTAGATATCTAGGGTCTGGAGTATTGTTTTTGTGGGTACACCTCTGGTAAACCCTCCCGAGATTAACTCGGTCACTAGGGACACCTAGTGAGTTAGGATTTTATTTTCCATATTAGTTTTGCTCGAGGACTAGCAAATAATAAGTTTGGGGGTGTTGATAGACACATTTATGTGTCTAATATGTCTCAATTGTATGTATTGTTAGTACTCGATTTTGTATTTATTGTGTTATTTTATGTCTTTGTAGGAAATTTTAGAGAAATAAGTCCTTGCGGCGAAATGGGCTTAAAAAGTGGTGTTTTACACCCCGAGATAAAGTGTTAAAGGCACCCCAGAAATACGCTAAAAGCACCCGGAGGAGTTGTTAAAAACACCCAGAAAAATTACTATTTCCGCCCCAATTGCTAAAGGGACCCCAGGAATGGATAAAGGGGAGGTCCCTTTCTTCCAAAATTTGAAATCAGAAAAAGGCGGGAAAAATGATGCATGCAACTGGCAGAAGTTTGATCGGACATTTGGACGTGATTTTGTGCGATTCAATCGCTGAAACTTTATGGAAAGATGTGATATATCATAATAAAGATGGTATGGGTGTTTGGTTCGACCATAGAATTGGCTAGGCAATCCACGAGCTGGAAAAAGGGGAATACGTGCAGGGAAGAGTTGTTCACGAGATTCAGCGTGTTTGTACGTGTTTGGATGGAGTTGGGATGCTGTAGAAACTTGTTTGGAGTGTGTTCCACATCAATAGAAGCGCAGAAGAGGAATTAAAGGAAAGAAAATCCCGTATTTCTTTGAAAAAGGAAAGAAAATATCCCGAGTAAAAGAAGATTATTTGGGATTAATGGAGGAGATTCAACGCGTGTTTTTGGTTTAAATAGGTTCCCTGGGAGTCCTAGAGGGGTTGTCGAGAGTTTGGGGTCGAGAGGAGGTCCAGAGAAGCAGAAATCAAGAGTTGATGAAACTCTGTTTCTGCTGCTGCTGATGATGAAGAACACCAAGAACACGAAGAACAGACTCGCAAGGACAGTGGTTTATCAACAGAGTCTAAGACGCACATCCGTGGGTCGCTGTTCAGTCTAAACATCAGCAACACTTGTGTTTTATCGTTCATTCTGTGACGCTTTTTGTGCGTCGCAGATTACAGTTTTACACCAGTTTCTCATTTTCTCTCCATTGTAAACACTACTTGAGCTATAAAAATATATTTTGAGCGTGTTTTCATCATGAGGAGATAAAACCCAACACTGGGACGACGGAGGAGGTTGAATTTCATACATGGGTAAATTTATTTTATTCTTTTTTATGACTTTTGCATTAATTTAAAATTGAAATATGATTTTATCTAATTGGTTGTTATTTAATTTGATGATGTATGCTTAGCTTAGTTGTTTTGATACATCATGCTTAGGACTTACAATCAATGTTTTAAGAATCTATCTTGGCAAAATCAGAGTCTATGTTAATTTTATTGAGTTTTATTTGTCAAAGAATATATGAATGAACCTTCTGTAGTGAATTCAGCCAAATCCTTAGTCCCAATACCTCTTTCCCATTGTTAATATTTTTGTATATATAATTTTATCAAATCTTTAAATTTAATCTTCACAAGTCCGAGAGTTTGAACCTCATTACTACAACTTCATCAAAAAAAAACCATATCATGCCCCAAAGAAGGAAAAGGCCACACATGGAACATGGGGACTAGGGCCCAAGTCCACCAAAGAAGTATCCATGAAAGATGGAAAGATGTCATAAAAAGAAGGGGCTTTTGGAAAGTCTATATAAGGAAGGACAAGGTACAATGGAAAGACAACTCTCTCTCATACTATTCTAAGAAAAGTGAGGTCATCTTGGTATACTAGGACGGGTAGAACCCAACGAGAATTCCGGTATTAACATTTTGCGACCACACCCGGAGGCTCGTGCCTAGTCTATCATGATGCAGCCGAGCGGTACTACCCCAAACGCGACTAGCAGTCAGTTGAATAATTCGCCCCCTAATCTAGAAGGGGAGTGGATAGGGATAGTGATGGACCCACTCTTACAAGCGAGAAGACATGAAGCAACACAGGAGGAGGATAAGCAACTAGAGGGCGGAAGCACGTCACTCGCGCAACCTACTTTGAAGGAAATGCAGAAAGAGTTGGAGGAACACATCCGTAGAGAAAGAGAGTTGAGAAGATTGCTGAAAGAAGCTAGTAACGATCAAAGCACCAAGGTAGCCTTAGAAAGCGCCGAGGATAAAGGAGAGGATCACGGAATGATGACGCAGGAGGAGATGGCCAAGTTTTTCGAGACAAACTACAAAGTGGTAAAAAAGAATAATTACGATTTTATTGCAAGCCCGTACACCCCTGAGGTCGTGGATTAAAATATCCAGAGGATTATACTTCACCAAAGTTCAAACTGTATGATGAATGATCGAGTCTCTGATGGGAAATTATGCCTAAGGGAGTTCCCGAAGACGTTGACTGAGACAACCTTCTCTTGGTATGATAACCTAAAGCCCGGAAGCATCATCTCATCGACGGACCTGTCCACACACTTCCTTAGAAAGTTTTACTCCACAAAAAGGAAAGTCACGACCATCAACTTGAGTAAATGTAACCAACGGTTAGGGGAAGACATAGGGAAGTATATCACTCGGTTTCGTCATTTCGCGCTGGATTGCCATGAGGACGTTAAAGAAGATGCACTAATGGAGATCTGCGTACGCGGAATGATACCATGCTTCAAGAAAAGCCTAGTGAACTTCCGATTCCCAACCTTCGTCGAGATGGAAGAAGCGACATCAAGAATCGCCGACTGTGTTGAAGAGAGTAACTCGGATTATGTCTGGCACAACGCAGTCAACACTGTCTCAACAACACCAAGGAACACCCGCGCAAACAACAACCAAGAAGGCTGGAGCGCGCAAACAAATCAGTCATACAGGGATCAACAGCTTCCTCCCACATTGCCTTGTAGTAAAGAGCAGATCATCGGGCTCCTAGAGCAGTGGGTGGCGAATAAATAAATTCAGTTGCCTCCAACAAGGGTGTATCCAAACGATATCCAGAAGAGCAATGCCAGGTACTGTCACTTCTATCGCAGAGTACAACATCCCACGGTCGAATGTTATAACCTAAGAAGAATGTTTTAGAAGAAACTGGAAGTGGGCGAAATCGAAATGGGAGATTCCGAGAGAGGAAAAACAACTCAAAATCAGGTAATGATGCTTTCTCATGATCCCAGCGGAGGCGAATAGCAACCCTGGGAAGAAAAAGATGAAGAAACATGCGAGGTCGCCATAGAAGGCCGCGCATTTACAAATACAGACGGCGTCGCTAGCAAATTCGCGGGTACAGTGTTGGCCCAACAGGTTTTTTACTCGCTAGGTTTTAGCGAGGATCAAAGAAAGGAAGCGGCCAAAGATACTGCAGCAATTGCGGCAGGAAAGCCTTACGATTCCCTCCCAAAAGAAGTTATCGTATTCACAGACGAGGATATTTGCTATCCGGGAGAGCACCTTAGACCCTTATATTTGACCGCGTATATCAATAAGGTTCCTTTGAAGAGGGCCTTCGTAGATGAGGGTGCATCTTTAAATCTAATCTCTACACACACTAGACTTTCTTGGAGTATAGCATTCGGCAATTAAAATGTGAACCACGACGGTGAAAGGATTTGGAGGGCATACTCAGACGACAATTGGGATTGTCCATTTGGTTATGAAGATTGGTCTTATTCGTGGGCTTACCCCTTTCTATGTACTAGAAGACAACACGACGTTCCATGTACTGCTAGGGAGAGGGTGGTTACTCAACCATAAAGTGGTAGCTTCAACATACCATCAGTGTGTAAAAACTAACATACGAGGAAGGCAATTTCGGATACCAGCCACGAGCCACCCCTTTGACCCGGAAGAAGCTTACATGGAAGATGCGGTTTTTTATGATTTGGCTAAGGACGCGGATGAAATCCCCGATGTGAAACTTACCCCGCTGCAGAAATGGAGTGAGGAAGAGAAGACAGAGCCGACCAAGTCAGTCTTTAGACCGTCTAGGATGACGTTCCCAGCGGAAAGAAAGCGGAAACACGAAAAGCAACCTAGGTTCCAGCATTTCTCAAGACCAGACGGGGGACACGTGTACCGCTTATACCAATTAACCGAGGGAGCGTCTACAAGCATGCAAAACTCCGAAACACTTGATGTAGGGGCCCCTCGGAAGAGTAAAACCTAAGAGAGCTACCATACAATAAAATCGATGATGAGTAATTACGGGAACTACTTAACACGAGCACACAATCTGCAGAGGAACGAGCCCCCGAAGATCTCACCATGGACATCATAGAAGAAGTTAACATCAGAACAGAAGAAGACAAGCGGGCGATCATGATCAGTAAAAGCTTGGACGCGGAAGGAAAGGAAGCATTGATCGCCTTGCTCAGGGAATACAAAGATGTTTTCTCTTACGATTATGACGAAATGCTGAGTCTAGATAGCAGCCTCGTAGCTCATAACCTCGGAGTATCTCCTGAATTCCAGCCAATAAAACAAAGAAGTAGAGAGTTCCCCGAGGGCTACCGCTCTCGCAATAAAAGAAGAAGTGGAACGCTTGTTGAAAGCCAAGTTCATCAAACCTATCCAACACCCGACCTGGTTAGCCAATATCGTCCCAGTGGTGAAGAAGAATGGAAAGATTCGATGCTACGTAGACTATAAGGATCTCAATCGGGCATGTCCCAAAGATGATTTCCCACTACCCAACATCGACCTAACGCTGGACGCAACTGGAGGCAAGACGCGCTTCTCTTTCATGGATGGGTTTAACGGATATAACCAAATAAAGATGGCCGAGGAAGATGCAAAGAAGACTGCTTTCCAAACTCCATATGGGAATTCTACTACGTTGTAATGCCCTTCGGGCTAAAAAACTCCGGTGCCACGTACCAACGCGCCATGACATCTATATTCCACGATCTACTGCATCATACGGTAGAGGTATATGTGGAAAACATCGTTGTTAAGACCTCAGAGACCGAGAGCCACGAATCTCACTTAAAGACGGTATTCGAAAGATGTAGGAAGTACCAACTCAAGATGAACCCGCTCAAGTGCGCCTTTGGGGTAACATCTGGAAAGTTCTTGGGATTCGTTGTAGCCAATGAAGGGATTCAGGTGGATCCAAGTAAGGTCGAGGTGATTATGACTATGGTACCACCAACTAATACCAAGGAGCTCCAGGCGTTTATAGGACAAATATATTATATACGGCGCTTCGTGCTTGGTTTGGCTCAGATAATGTCGGCATTCTTGCCCTTACTAAGGAAAGGGACTACCTTCAAATGGGAGGAGACTCAACAAGTAGTGTTTGAAAAACTAAAGAAATGCCTCGTAAGCCCCCAAGTTCTCAAACCCCCAATAAAAGGGATGGCTCTTTACTTATACACGGCGTTCACAAGCTCGGCCATAGGGGCGGTCCTGGCACAAGATATGATAGGAAACGAATTATCACCCATCTACTACGTGAGTCGGGTTTTGAGAGACGCGGAATTTAGATACTCAAGAGTGGAACAAGCATGCCTAGCCCTCATCTACGCAACACGGAAACTAAGGTCGTATCTTCTGACGCGTAAGACGGTCGTTGTAGCTGCGGAAAACCTCATAGCTTACCTCGCCTCTAAGCCTGTCCTGACTGGGAGAACAATCTGATGGTTGTTACAACTATCAGAGTTCGAACTCGATTATCAGCGACGTAAAGGAGTACGAGGGCAAGCGATCTCCGACCTAATGGCTATGTTTTCTGGGGAAGGAGATGACGAGATTCACGACCGGGCGCCGGGAGAGGTAGCTGCCGCTGATATTAACAAGCCTTGGACCATATTTTTTGATGGATCGTCATATGATACTGTCGGAGGAGCAGGATTAGTGTTCGAAGCACCATAAGGAGAATTGCTCTCATATTCATTCAAGTTGGACTTCCCCTGCAGTAATAATGTCGTCGAATATGAAGCTTTGATCCTAGGGCTCAGAATGGTGAAGGAGCTTGGCTTGGGAGGCGTCGAGATAAAAGGTGACTCGAGGTTGGTAACTAACCAAGTCAACAGGGATTTCCACGTCAAGGAGCCGCATTTAGCCCCATATCGAGCAGAGGCTCAAAACCTGATAAGTCAGACATGGTCGACCCTACATTATATAGGCAGAGGCAAGAACAAACACGCAGATGCTCTGGCAACACTAGCTAGCAAGATACATCTAAACGATAAGGAAGAGGGTACGGTAACAGTTAGAAGGAAGGAGCTGCCCAACACCTGGAAAGAAGAGATGGCCTTCGAAGAGGTAGATGATTGGAGGTGGACTTACATCGACGATCTGACCAAAACGGAGGAGGATCGTGAAATACCTACCCAAACTCTGAAACAATTTGTATTGATCCAAGGAGATCTTTACTATCGAGCAATAGGGGGATCTCTTGCCAGGTGCGTAAATAAGAGAGAAGCGGAAAAAATACTCCAGGAGCTACACGCGAAAACATGTGGGAAAACCGTAGCAGTTCACCTCTACAGAAAGCTTCAGAGGAGAGGGGTATACTGGCCTAGTATGTCAGCACAAGCAGCGACCCTCCAAGACAGTTGCGCCGATTTCCAGGCCCCACGACAACCCGCTGAGGTCTGCACAGTCGACAGGGTAGATTGGATACAACCATATATGGATTTCATCCAAAACGGCAAATTACCCAGCGACAGGCAGGCGGCCCTAAATCCAAAAGAAATTGGCGCGTTTTTTCATGCATGAGGGGATACTCTACTGCAGAAGCTATAGTAACGCTATGTTAAGGTGCTTATCGGACGAGGAGGCCGCTGAAGTAATGATTCGTTCCCACAATACAGAACATCAAGGAATGCAGAAGTTGTTTCTGCAGCTCTATGAAGGTGGATTTTACTGGCTCACTACGGAAAGTGATACCGCAGAACATGTGAGAAGATGCCTCAACTGCCAAACACACGGAGACCTAATCAGAACACCCCACACCCTGCTGCATAGCGTTGTAACACCATGTTCGTTCCACAGTTGGGCTTTAGATATTATAGGGAAGATCAACCCGATGTCCTCGAAGCGCCACAAATACATAATAATCGCCGCCGAATACACCACTAAATGGGTCGAAGCGATACCTCTCAAAGACTATGCCGGGGAAACTATTGCAGCATTTATAAAAGAGTACATCATCTGCAGATTTGGCGCGCCCATGATTATCAGGGCGTATAATGCAAAATCGTTCGTAAACAAAGACGTGATAGATTTGCTACGCCAATATAATGTGAGGCTTTATACTTCAACCCCCTACTATCCTCAAGGGAACGGGCAAGCCGAGGCGAGCAATAAGACGCTCATCCGGATCTTGAGCAAGACAGTGGAGGACCGCCACAGAGAGTGGCATGAGCATCTCCCCCTCGCGGTATGGGCACACAGAATCTCGAAACAAAGTTCCACGGGGGCGTCACCATATTCTCTGGTCTACGAGGAGGACGCGATATTGCCAGCAGAGATTACAATTCCATCCGCGAGGGTAGCAATGGCTAGTCATACGACACTGGACGAAGTAAGCCGCTTTGCACATTTAGATACAATAGAAGAAAGGAGAGCCCGGGAATAACGGTTTGCTGAGGCGTATAAGAAGCGCACAACAAATTAGTATAATCAGAATGTAAAAGAAAGGAAATTTGAGGTAGACAATTTGGTCCTTAAGATCGCTCCTCATGTACAAAGAAATGCTAGTGCAGGGAAATTCGCCGCAAACTGGGAAGGACCTTTCAGAGTAAGGAAGGTAGCAGAAAGCGGGTATTATAATCTCAAACGCATGAATGGCACAAAGGTCAAGTCACCGATCAATGGTAAATTGCTAAAGAAGTTTTATGCATAAACAGATCAATGTAAAAACTCTCGTTTCAAATAAAAGCCAACTTTTGATATATGATTTGTAACATCTACAATGGTCGCGGGGACGCCAATGGCACCCGATCGGCTGACAAATTTACTAAAGGTTGCAGGAATGCCAATGGCGCCTGATCGACTGACAAAAGGTTGCGGGAATGCCAATGGCGCCCGATCGACTGACAAAAGGCTGCGGGAACGCCACTGGCACCCGATCGGCTGACAAATTTACTAAAGGTTGCAGGAATGCTAATGGCGCCTGATCGACTGACAAAAGGTTGCGGGAATGCCAATGGCGCCCGATCGACTGACAAAAGGCCACGGGAACGCCAATGGCGCCCGATCGGCTGACAAAATTACTAAAGGTTGCAGGAACGCTTATGGCGCCTGATCGACTGACAAAAGATCACGGGAATGCTAATGGAACCCGGTCTACTAACGCAAGGCCACGGGAATGCTAATGGCACCCGATTGGCTGACAAATTTACTAAAAGATGCAGGAGCACCAACGGCACCTGATTAACCAATTGAAAGACTGTGGGAATGCCAAAAATGCTCCTACTAAGTAGGCGCGTTCAACATACACCCCGCCCTTCCAGTTCCCTGTTGAGAAAAACAAAAGGGGGGGGGGG